>NW_025776244.1:202500-371875 GCF_021130785.1 Homalodisca vitripennis | reverse complement strand
CCATCGACGGGGAGTTTGTTTCGGGCAGGCTCCTAATTTACTGCTAGAGTCAATCTCCAAGGAGGGCTTTTGTTTGGCAGGTCCCTTAGACTACTGCCAGTGTCAGTCTCGACGGGGAGTTTTGTTCGGGCAGGCTCCTTAGTTTACTGCTAGAGTCAATCTCCAAGGAGGGCTTTTGTTTGGCAGGTCCCTTAGACTACTGCCAGTGTCAGTCGTTTTGTTCGGGCAGGCTCCTTAGCTTACTGCAAGAGTCAATCTCTAAGGAGGGATTTTTGCTTAGGCAGGTCCCCTAACCTACTGCCAGTTTCAATCTTGTTTACTGTGTAAACGATGTTCCTAGCGTAGGTGACTTCAACGGATACCCTATCAGGACGGCAAGGGCCACGATGGTTTCTGGGTGTCGAACTCTACTGAGCAGGACGTACAGCTGTCCGTGGGTAAAACAGTCAGGGCGAAGGTCGACTCCGACCAGATCAATTGTTTGACCTTGGCTGTTACGACCGGATATTTACAGGAGAATACTCCAACATTTTGGTCCGTCTTAGATTTATCTTTAAAGACAGTGCCCTCAAATCGGAGAGATAAACCCGTTGCTGTACAACACTGAAATTACTGTCGGCCATGGTTGTATTATTTTTGTAATAGTTTTTTTATAAACATGTTTAAAATTTACTAATTTTTAGCATTTTATATCAGATTCAAGACAAGATATTAATATTCTACTAAATAATTTGTCATTCGCTTTAATTAATTTTTAAATGGCTCAACACGACGATTCTTATAAATATTAAAAGGTACAGCTTTTTATAAAATGCACTATGCTGTGGTCTACAAAAGAAATAATTAAGAATAGCATAGTTTGAAAACGTTTTAAATGCTGTTTATGTAAAAAAATTTAAGACAATATTGGTTTTTACGTACTCAAGTCTTATTAGATTAGATCAGAAATTACGATCATTTTATTATATGAGTCCACTCAGGATGATATTCACTAACTGGTTAGTTCCAATATTGAGTTTTTTCACCGTTTTCAGGCAATCCTGAAACGAGTAGGCCTACGTCATTCCTGTGAGGACTTTGTTTAGTAGCTCATGCGCTAAAACACAATATTCCCACGTTTTCCCGCTTTACTCTCTTTATTGTATCAACAAATATTTATATTGGAATCGTCATTAACCAAATATTATAATAGTTTTATTTGACTCCATACATTGTTCTGTTTAAGAATTTGTAAAACAAACAGCCGTATGATAAACAGTTAAATAATACAACCAATTTCGAATCATATATAACTTGCAGGTAAATGATTCAGTTCCAAATAACTCATATTCCCTTGAACATGAAATCCATTATTACCTAGATTGCCAGCTACCTTTTTATCAGGTGTCACATCAATCCGTTTCAGTTAATTACTTCATCCAATGGATAGCACCAATATTATTATGGTATGAAGGATCATTACAACAAACCTTTATATGATATTTTGGAAATAAAGAAACTAGTAAATTTTCTTGTTAAACTATGGTTTTCAAGTAAGCCCCTGTAAAATATGGATTATTAATATATTCAATTAAAATTCTTTTCCACTTCAAATCATCACCGTATATGTTGCCAATATGCTAATGTTAATCATCACACAGGGTGCTGATACTAATACAATACTAAACGTAATACCCCGCCTACTTTCCAAATATAAAAAGCAACATACAAAATATATAAAGACCGTAAAGCTCTATAAAAGTACCTTCATGTAACTCTTTTTATGTTTAATGGAATGTGATTAATACCCGTGGGTCCAAATATTGAAAACAATGGCGAAAATTAGACTCTTTTACCTTAGGTATTCTAAAATTATTTCAATTTACATAAATGTTTTGATAAAAAAATCTTAGGACTTTTTTCACAAAACGATGTTGAGTAGGTTTAATATATATTTCTTTGTAGAGGGGAAAGGAACTTTTCTTTTTTTAAATTGTTTACATGTTAAGTCAAAAGTTTTCTTGGGTGGTTCTTAATTTATCGTCAAATACTTATATGTACTGCCCCAATATGTTATACGATATTGCAATCGAGAGTGTATCAAGGTAAAATAGAGGAACGTAATAGAACAATATTACTAAAAATGTATGAAAAAGTCAAAAGTTCTAATAGAAGATTTTAATTTTGTATTCCGACCATTATTATGTTTTTCAAAATTCCTTCTTTTTAATAATCCTTAGATATTAAACAAATATATGCTATAAAAAAGTTCTGATTGACATGTAAAATGTATGAATCAATATTGTTAATGTAAGGAATAATTGGAACGGCAGATTTCTGTTACACTAAAGTTAGATTGAGCCTCTGCCCAAATTACTAAGACCACACTCTGTAAAACTGTTAAGCTTTCGGAATGGCACGCTTTTGTAAACATCCTTATTCTCTGTGAGTATTTTAGCCTGTAGCATCTTCCCACAACTAGAATCGGTAGCCTCTCGGGAACACTAACCTCTACCTCTCCAGTCTATGGCATCAACATAACTTTCGAATATTCAATTTGATCTATAGAATATCCCAGCCTCTGGAATCATCTGACTTAAGAAAAACTCAGCTTCTATTATAGGTATTGTCATTGTTAAGAAACTCCCAAAATTAAAAGCTCCCAAAATATGAGAGGCGTGAACTGGGACAGTTTAAGTCCTAAGAAAATTGTAACCTATCGAAAGTCCTAGTATATAAGAAATCATAAAAATTTATATTTATAATAGTAACCATTATGCAATAAAAATGTTCACATTGGGAGCCTTTAGTAGTTGATGCTCTGTCTTCCATTGACTTACAATCTCAGAGATAAGAAAGTTCTCGATCTTTTTAAAATATGACCCTTTCATCGGATTTTTCAGACATGCAAATCTGTTAAGACATATTTTTTCTAACGGTTGTAAACTCAAAATATAATATAAACTTCATTATAAGGAAATTATAATTTATCCGTTTCAATAAATTTACGTCTTTAAGATCTTTGATACATACAGGAGGTTTTGTAGGAAAACAATTGAGCTAATTTAGCCAATTCTCTCTAATACACAAGATTATGTAAAGTAAAAAACTGTTCAATATTGTGAGTTAAGCATGTACATAATTACATTAGTGCTTTTTTACTTGTAATAAGATTTTTTATATTTTAATAGCTATAATCTTGTAAGGAAATTGAAAAATTCATCTGTATTTTATACTACTTGATTAATGTCATATATTTATGGAACATACGGAGGATGTTTTATGCGAATGAACGACAGCGTAAATGACATACCAAACACTCTCCTTAGATATTTTTATACCATACAACATATTTTACCGTGTTAGGTATACGGACAAAAAAATCCTTAAAATATGTTTTATTCCAAGTTTGTCTGATAGGAATATACGTATTTATAATCATGTAATAAAAATTTATAACGTTTTCTGTATTTTTAATGTTGATAAAAAGACTTGATCATAAAAGTAGTTTAATACAGCAATAAAAGAAGCGAAACAGCTAAAAAATACCAAAAGTAATATTTATTAAGATTTTAGATTTCCATAGAAACCACAATTAAATGTTTTGAAATTTTCTTTAGTGTTGGACAGTTCTGTTTCCTCGTTCAAAAGTAGTGTAACTCTAAGTAAGTCGGAGAACCACCATCAAGACCAGGAGTAGGACCAGGACATACAAGGATGAGTTATTTTATTTTACTTTTATTGTTTAGAAATCATAATATCCACACTAATTATCTATCGTTACACAAAGCAGTTTATATCATATTGTTAGCGAGTATTAATAATAACAAAAAACACTGGAACAGTTCATATGTAATGATAACGTGATCACAAATTATACATATCATCATTTAATACATATAACTCTATATTTAATTTAAAAAATTATGTCAGATTCCTTTCTTTTTTGTGCGATATAGTTATAGTAATTAACAAATTCCCTTTGCTATTTTTGCGTAGAAGCAGCAAAACTTTTGTTTTAGGCTATTTTTGTCATTCTGTACCCAAAGCGTACAGGGGGAAACAGTTTATATTTTTTTTCCAAGGAACTGAAATCATATAAGCACTTTTTCTATATTACCATATACACCATAACCTAAGACAGAAATCAAATTTAAATTATATTTTAAACACATATTTGTCTTTATAATATGTACTAACAATCACATAACAAGAAAACTCGGTGTAATGTCAGTACTAGTAATGGCGTAAAGAAGCAATGTTGATAAAAGAAAATTAAAGTAAACATATGAAAAGTACGTACAAAAACTGTTTAATATCTTTGGAAACATCAAGGGATAGGTAATTTATTGACTTATTTTTAGATAACTCTACATATTTGTGTTCAGTATCCATTCAAACGCGTAGCACGTAAGAGAAACATTAACTAGAATAAGATGCGATGGCCAGTTCCAGAACCAGGCCTACATGATGAGTTACTTTTATAATTTAGAGATCTAAGTTCTTCATAGTATCTCTCGTTACCCAAAGCAAATTACATCCTAGTTCTAGCAAGTATTAATTACAGCACAAAACACAGGAACAGTTTCAAATGTAATGATAATTGAAGTAAATTCTATTTTATTCATTTTGCATATGTTTTAATTTCGTGGTTTTCGCTTTTCTTAGAAATTATTTAATCAATGAAGTATTTTGTAATCTTTGTGTAAATGCAGAAATGACCTTGTTTTGGGCTGTCTTTAATTCTGTCTGTACCCAAAGTGTGCAGAAAAAAAATAATCAATTCAGAACTTAGTAATCCTATGTAACAATCTCACTTACACTTTGTATTCGCTCATATATATCTGCTAAATATTTTAAAACTTATAAGGAGAAATATTTCCTAAATTATTTATAATTGACATTTTTCTGGCAATTATTCAGTTGGATAAATATTTATCTTGAGTAGAAAACAGTTTATGCTAAGTTTTTATGTATGAAACCACTAACTGAATTATGTTTATTTATTGTATTTAATAATTTGTTTCAACAGTAATAATCATTTTTGAGATAAATATGGTCTGTGATGTTCAAGTGATTCAATTATTTAGAGACTTTATCACAAGATGTATCTTTCACACTATAATAATTAAGATATAGTCAATTAAAGTAATGAACTAATATAAATACCTTATTACATTTCAATGTCACTTTCAAAATTATACTTTCTACAAACTAGAATGAGACGTTGTGCTGAAAAACGCCTCAGCTAAAAATGAGCACTGTGCAGAATTAAACCATTACCAAAGTGATTTTAGTCAACATCTTGGTTAACAATAAGATTTAAATAACAGTAGTAATTAATCTCCAGAACTCGCCAGAGAATTAATATTTATTTTTTGTAGGTTCACTAAGTCAACATTTAAGGTCGATAGTTTTTACGCAATTTTAGGTGTACGATTACTTAAACATAAAAACTTGTACATGCAACGAGTAAAGGTAATATTTAGATTTGAAAAAATTAAATGAAAATCTTTTTTTGCAAATTAAAGGTTAGGAACGGTTTCGAGTACTGTATTTTTCTATTTCGGGGATACGCATCCTTAGGAATACATTATGTGAAATTTAAATTGCATTGAGCATGTATTTATCGAAAGAGACTGTTCTTGTATAACTATTTAAAACAAGAACACTCCTCAGTTTAGATCTACTCAGATACCCTCCAGTCATTAGACCTGTATTATTTCACAATGACTTTAATTACAAGGAGGTAGGAGTACGCCACAACACCTACTACAAAAGCTTCACTGAAATTGCATGCACAATTTAAAGTATACGGCTCATTTTATTATTGAGATGTCTGGAAGACTTTTTTATCCTTCAGCAGACAAAAAAGAAACTTTTTCAGCCTACTGGGTAAAAGGATTTGGTAACGCTCAGACGAATTCTCTTGATGGAAATGCACCACTATAGAACTCGTTTCTTCTCTACGGAAAAAACTATTTATAAAAGGTTTTATTCATAATTATACAGATCATCCTTTTCGAGATAACAACCAGATACATATAACTGTTCCCCACTGAGTTAAGTTTTACAGCTGGGTTTTAATAATAACAGTTACGGTCAGTTAGTAGCGTTACGAGTAACTACTACTTAAAATTGCGCTAAAATATAGTCTTGTCTCATTGTATAAAACCACTTTTTCCTATTTTATTCTCCCATTTTTCTTTATAAATACGCTGCATGTATTGATATTTCAAATATCAAGATCTCGTATCATTGTATTTAGCAAATTTACTAAATTATTTATTCTACTTCGTTCTCATTACAATTACAGTTCTACATAAGACGAATGTGAAACATTTACAAATGCTTAGCCATAACCAATTGTAGCGACATGAACTATCATCGGTATGTTGCCTATAATACAATTTTGCATATATTCCTTCAAAATGTTAAGCTAAAAGTCATATCCTCTACAATATATAATGCGGATGGGACTGAGAGATGGACAGAGACAATGGGATAGAAAGATAGACAAATAGAAGGACATTACATTTTTCAGCATCACGAAAGATACGATTCGTTAACGCTAGTCCTGTAATCGAAGAAGAAATCGAATAAACTACTGGAATGTAATGAATTCATACGTTTTCTTGTTAAAATGTACTGATGCACAAAGACTCATAAATAGAAAAAATATAAATTAGGAAGTTTCATTCCGATAATGTTCAAAACTCTAGCCTGCTAACTAGGCGTATCCACAACAGTGCTACCGGCGAATCAAATTCTTCTTAGAGGGACAGGCGGCTTCTAGCCGGACAAGACTGAGCAATAACAGGTTTGTGATGCCTTTAGATGTCCTCGGCCGCACGAGCGCTACACTGAAGGAATCAGCGTGCCTTCCCTGGCCGAAAGGCCTGGTTGTCCGTCGAACCTCCGTGCTAGGTATTAGGGCTTGCAATAGTTCCCCGTGAACGAAGGATTCCCAGTAAGCGCGAGCCTAAAATGTTGCACTCGTCATAAACCTGGAAGAGTTTAAATGTTTCCTACTTACCCTTTCATATCATAACATTAAAAAATATGATAACAACATATTCTGTAAAATGTAACTTAATACTTCTGTGATCACGGTTAAATCTATGAAACAAGTTCCAAACTAAAACATTTATATAACTTTAAATTGTTCTGATAGATCACGCACAGTAGATAACAAGTTGTTCAAGGTTTATTAATATCATACACGTAAGTTTTTGTATAAGATGATATAATTTTGAGTTGAAGTCCAATGAATTTAGCATAATTAGATAAATTAACATGAAAATGCTGTTGTGATTTATCAGCGCCTGATCTGTGAGTTCCGTACTTTCTACCTGTATCATTAAAACAACATATATTGTTATAGTTCGATTAGTATAATTTTTATAAAACAGATAACTGTAACATGTTGAATAACCCTGACCCCAAGAATCTTCACATGTGTGGTTAGGGATGTGCCGCTTCTGGACATCCATAAGGTTGGCGAGATTTAAGTGACACATAGATTTTTGTTGTGCCTAGTGTTAAGTTCAGCTGGAAGGTATAAAACAGCCAGAAGTAATACCTGCTGGGTTGTAAATATAATATAACTTATATAAAGGAATATCGTTTTTGATACAGAAATATTAAATGTCTCTACCATGATACGTATAATAATGTAGAATAATAATTAGTTAAAGTCCAGGAGAGTAACCAATGTCAACTATACGATGAGTATAGAAAGTTAATTAAACCAGTACGACAACCTTACTAGTGTTAGGACAGAGGTTTGAACATTGCAGACTGGTTATGAAAATATATGATTTAGCAATCACGACATATCTAGTATTGTGCCTGGATATTGGATCTAAATAATTATGAAAATTTATCACGTTGACATTAATGTAAGATGAGTTTACAAAAACATGTTTGTCTCTATAGTATGTATGTGTTCAGGTAACCTGAACAACAAAAAACTATTTCCTGTTAATAGTGTCATGACGTAAACAAGCAATTGAAGGGGAAAAGTATAAAAAAGAAACAGATGAAACACACAACAGTGGACATCTTACATCTTTTAAATATTCATAGATAAAAAAGAACATGCATTAACCAAGATTTTGATAAATTCAATACTGTTATTAAAAACTTCGTTGAACTCATGCCACATTAGGTTGGAGAAGCACGACCAGGAACAAGTGCAATGGCCAAGAGCTCGAAAAAAGCCAGGACGTTTTTAATTGTTCCATTTAACGTTCTAAAATCGTTCAACACACGCAGGACGTGGAAAATATACATCCGGAGTAAGCTGGCGAAGACTAGGATCGAGACAGGGACTTATAGATGAGTTACTTTTCTTCTTTAAAATCTTTTTTCTATGTTTATTCTTCTTAATGAAGGTAATTTACATCTTTCTAAAAAGGACATCTAGCAAAAACAGTGAAACAGTTCCAATTTAATTATAACGGGTTTGCAGTTAAAAGGATTACAGTTTTTATTTGAATTCTACAATAAGTTTATTTCCTAGTTACATCTTACTTTCGTATGTTTTGTGGGCGAACTGAAATAATTTGTGATCTATGGTTTTAAATCCCTTCAGTACACGAAGTGTGCAGAAAGAATCAGTTTACAACTATCTTCTTCTGAACCTCCAATTGTGTTAAGATCCATTCTATAATATTTTATAAAATGTGTAAAGATTACCAAAAGAATTATTTACTTAAATGTGTCTGGGAGAAATCTTTCAAAAGCAGTGAAACACCTTCAGTATAATTATAACGCATTTGCAGCTGAAAGTATTATAATGTTTAATGAATTTCAAAATAAGTTTATTTTCTTGTTATATCTTGAACTACAAAACAACTTTCATATGTTTTGTGGATGAAACTGAAATAACTTTTAATATATGGTTTTACATCCCTTCAGTACTCTTAAGTGTACAGAAAGAATCAGTTTACAACTATGTTTTTTAAAACCTCCAAATGTTTTAAGATCCATTCTCACATATGTTATCAAAAGTGTAAAGATTGCCTAGAGAATTATTTACTTAAATGTGTCTGGGAGAAATCTGTCAGGCATTTTATAGTAGTGTAAATATTTAAAATAATTTTAAATTGGTAAATGTTAGCTCATTTAGTATTGCGTTAATTTGTTTAAACTCATTGATTTATATAGAGGGTGTTGTACAGATTTGAGGATAATTATGGTCTTTATATTTTAATTTATTCAACTAATTGATGATATTACCACCACAGCTTGGTTTATACACAGAACTGTAAAACTGCATTAGCTTTGAAAGAAAAGGGAGTAAATTGCAAACTAGATGTTTAAAGAGCTTTAAACTGTTTGTAATGGAAACTGAGGATGTGGATGCATTCTTTTGAATTCGTAGAAGGAACACAATATATTAAATATATACGTTTGTTTATCACTCGATATTAAGGTCATATCAGATTTGAATCCTAATTATTGAGAACGTTGTATTCATCAATGTTATTGCGAAACATATACTTCGAGAACCATGGAGATAACGTAACTCGAATAAGTACTTCAAATGTATATTAGCTCTATGTTTATTTTCAGTTTTGAATTGTTTTAAAACATTTATTAGAGGAGATAGAAGTACGTGGTATTTAAAAAAAATAAGGTTTACAGAAATATTTGTTACATTTTATTATTTAAATTATTTTTAGTTCCTAACTTGTTATTAGAGGTGATGTCAGTGTTACTTCAAATTAACAGTTATTACAAAACCACTTTCAAAATAAGCACTGTATTCCACTAACTAAAAGAATTTTTAATGATAATAGTCACGAAAAACATAAATGTAAGTTTAAACCTTTAGCTGCCATTAACTTGTACTGAGAAGTGCAATATTTTGCTACCAGAATCTGGTACGCATCATGTTCAGCTCTGAGTCCTCATATTGTCACACTATATTCCACTTATGTTAATTCTGAAAAAAGGAAGTAATTCGCTGAGCTTAGGCCAATCAGTATCCACTCATGAGGCTTGAAATATTTCTACATAGACAAGAATTAGTTATATGATGGTGCATGTCCAACCATGGAATTGGGCTAAGCGTCATAGAAGGTATACTTTATTTTATTTTCATTTTATATATAATATATATATATATATATATATATATATATATATATATATATATATATATATATGTATATTTCGGAAATGCTGTCACTCGTTACATATTAGCATAAGTATAATCTGATGTTTTTGAAAATAAATTCTTGGCGAAATAATAACCTAATTCTCACGCGTAATAATCTTTTCTCTTTTAAACTTTGTAGCTGAACATCTTGCTGCCAAGCAACACCTCACGTTTCCTTTTCCTTAAGTAAAATTTATATTTTTTTAATAAAATTAGCTCTTTCATGCTAGAAAACTAATTAAGATTTTATATAAAGACAAATTTTAAATAATAAAGTAATTTACTTTTGATAATATTTCATTTGGAAAATTAATAGAGATATAAGTTGTGGCGATGTACTTCTGACGACACCACGTTGACATGATTATAAGTTAACTCGATAAATGGCTAATACAGTTGTGATTTTTTTTTTAGGCAAGTTTACGTGTGCTCTTTACATATGAGTACAACTTCATGTACTTCGAGTATTCATATTTAGACTCCTAGTCTACTAATCTTTACTTTTCCGGCTACAGCTAAAGTATTGGGCCAAGATGCTCGCTCTGTGAATCGAGTATTTATTACTACGACCTCAGGTATATCCAACTTCATGTGTTTTGTCCATTAATTGCAAAGCCTATCACTTAGTAAGCAAAACAATTTCTCTTTTTTCTACGTAAGATGTAAAAATTTGTTTTCAATCTCTTCACATTATATCACTAAATTGGAATAATAAGCTACAGAGTTTAACTCTGCACGCAAATTCAGCAAAGCCTGTTACGTAAACACGTAACACATTCCACAAATATTACAAAATATTTGTTTTAGTTTCTAAATATATTCATTAGAGGAGTCTGACTTGAACCTCCTATCCTCAGGTTTCAAGTTACTAATGAAGTCTAAATTATAGCACCAATTCACAATGCACGATTTCACGAACAGAAACAAATATTTTAAAAGTAAATAAATTACATTTCTAGCGTCGATAACGCTATACACCATCCACCGGGGTCTAAATTCCGAGTTACTGTGAAATTAAAATGGTCATGTTGTGACATGGAGGAGTTATTACCAATAAAGCTACAGGGGGTTAGAGTCGTGATCCTTGAATTCTGTCTCGGCTTATAAGGAGCAGGGATAAGAACTCACCAGATTAGCGTTGATGAGTAATATTGACAAGAGCAGGACAACAATTAAGACCATACATTCAGGACTTCGAATGATACGTGCTGACAAACAAAGAGACGGGTAGAGAGAGAGAGTTTTCTAACTAGTTTTTTCGTGAAAATACACTTTCATACCGTTATTCTAAGCTCTGGACTTTCCATCTTGTCTAAAATCAGGCTACAAATCCAAGTGTGAACCGACCTAACATAAAGAAAATAAAAATAACACGAGGTCCTAAATAATGTTGTAATATAGTAAAATTTGCGCTTAAGTATGGTTTAGAACTGCAACGTCAAACTATTAGACCAATAATTTGTCAGAGTACGGTTAACGTATGTATTCTCTCCAGCAGATAGTTTGCAGTTTTCTCTTGGAAATTGAATCAGGAAATACCTCCGTCAATGCTTTTCTTCCCAAAGCGTATTACATTTCAAGGTTGCTAACTAATAGTTGCAATAATGCCAAATGTATTTGTTTTATATTATACTCTGCTAATATCATAGCCAATAAGTTATATTAGATGTAAATTATATATTTGTAGGCGAATTCGTGATTTTAGTGCTTAGGCGAGGGAAAATCTTGGTAAAATTAAATTCCAGTAAACTACTTTTGATAACGTTATCACAGAAATGTCGTATATTCAAAAGATACAGAACCGTTTACTAATAACAATGCAAAGTTCTAACCTCAGTGTCCAACAACAACTGACGAAGTAGATATTTATTTCACGTCCAATGTTACGTGCATTACTGGTCAAGGCGTATGAAAATTAATTGAACTTATATGTAACTGATTCATTAGATAAAAATTTAAATCTATATATGTAATACGTATTCATTTGAATTATAAAGTGTATAACAAGAGGACACAAGATATAGCATTAGAGAATTATCTCATTTTTATATTTACATATTTGTTTGGTAAATAAATGTAAGGTATTATAAAGTTATAAAACATTTTTTTTTGCACATTTAATAATACATATACTGATGCAAGACACAATTGTCTGTACTAATTGTCAGATATATATTGGAACTCACTCATATATATATATATATATATATATATATATATATATATATATATATATATATATATATATATATATAACTGTTATTTAATGTAAGTTGTATTTGTTGTATACGTGTTGTACAGGCAGAAATAAACGATAAACGTTGACTCATTACCGTTATTATAGTTTCAATAGTTAATTAGTGGTTAAAGTGGTGTAGCCACGATAGTTGCTGTATCTAAATTGAATATACAGTGATTTCGGTGTGCAACTAATTATAGATTTTGTAGTGTATTATGTTGCGATTGATGATTTTCTACGATATTTTTCTACTGATAATTCAGTATATAACTCTGACAATCTTATAAAACTTGGTACAAAACCCTGGAGACAGTGGTGACATCAGTGTTTGTTTTACACAGACTCCAATGATGTATTGCGCGTTTATCATATTAATAATTATTATGATCTAATTAATTATACCATTATTAATTGTGTGATAGGTGGACATCACATGGGAACTCCTGTTAAAATACTAACCCAAAGTTTAATGTCAGTTTTAATTATTTACCGAATAGTTCCTATTGTTAAAACAAGAGTATAAACAGGAAAAGCAAGCAGTATGAAAATTTTGTTTTAAGATAAACAATTTACGATTGCAATATTGTATTCGAACTGATGACATACTAATTGTGCCTACTATCAAATACTTTGCATTTAACGAGGAATTGAATATTGGCCGATATCATTATTCATATAATATTAAAATCAGTATTAATTATAAAAGTTGTTAAAGTTCTTGCATACTTAAACATGTTAAAAAGCACTTCCCTGATAGTTTTTACTCATAAATGGACAATGTCTAAGTTTTTTATAAATCGGTATACATTATATAATGCCCATCATTGTGTTTGTACCAAGGGATGGTTCTTTTTGCTAATAACACAGTGCAGCGGTTAAGATGGTTATCGCAAGATAACAGAGACAAGGACCGTCGATTGTGACTGCTACTTCGATAGGTGACAGCAGAGCGATCCTCTTCTTGCCAAAGCTCTCCAAGTGGTAGTTTACTTTTATCATCTCAGTAGAAGGCAATCCAAGATGCCTTGACTTAACAATCCTGAATATTCTATCAATCTAAAATACAATAAGTAGTACCATAAAGGACTTACGTAAGAATACCTAAGTTATTAGCTCTAGTAAGGAAAGGTTTTCATGTTTATTTGTTTTTAAAATGAAAGTTTTGATATTTTAATATTCAAATAATCTGAATGTTTGAGCCAGCTGGATCAATAGAAGCAATGGAAGTTTATTCCAATATACTACGAGTACCCAAGAGGATTTGTTTGTCAAGTCTCCAATTCTCGTTTCTAGTTACTTCATTATCATCCAAATAATTAGAATTAACGAGGTTCACACTAATTTAAATTTAATTTGTAGATAAATAGAGTACGTGAGGGTTAAGCTACTCTTGTATTACTACATGAATCACTAATAACTTAGTGTAGGATAGGTAAAAATTAAGCAAAGAAATAATGAAGAATACAGAATACACGTTGCATACATAGTAAAATATTTAAGATACAAATACAGTATTTGCTTCCTTATATACAGTTTACAAAGAATATGACGTCATGGACCTCACGTACAATTCAATCTAAAGAAGGAAAGACAAGGAAGGAATATCATATGTATTAAAAGTAAAGTGCTTACTGCAGAAAAAATAAGCTATCACATACTTAGTAATATCAACTTTGGAAAATTTAATAATTTACTTGTATGAAACATTTTAGCTTGATCTTCTCGCTCCACGAAGCGATAAAAAGGCTGCAATGAATTATATAAAAGGGTCGTATCCGTGACAGTATACAAATCACGTGACTCAAAAACTTCAACTTGACAGTATTTATCGCTTAGTTTGTCAAAGTTTTAGAATTATTTGAACAGATCTTTACTTTCAGATTATGTTCTAAAACTGGGCTATAATCTGTAGTTTGTAACACTCGTTTGTAACAGTCAGGAGACTATAAATCCTATTGTTATTATGTTTGATTAGTGACAATTTTCCCAAAACATTATATGAGTTGTATTCAATCATACCCGTTTTATTTTGGAACTCAGTTCTTTCCTAGTATAGTAAAGTAGTATTTAAAATGTAATAATATATTTGGAATATTAAAATTATTTTAGATTTAAGAAGAATTTGAAAACACTTTAGTTTGGCTTCAATGGTAAACATTGTAAATTATCTTTAGCAGTATACAAGAAAGCCATGTTATGAAATGTCAAAAAAATTTGTATTTTCCTTATAGTAAATTAAAAATATTGTAATAAAAAAAAAACAAAAGTGTTCTAAAAATGAAGAAAACGCCAGGACAGCATCGGGTGTACTGCACCTGAATATAACAGTGTCCGGATAGTTTCCTGCATTCCAAGAGAGAATATTTTTTAAATATGACCTCCAATCATTTTTATTTGAGCGTGCTTAGGTTTCTAAGTTTTATTAGTTCAGGTTTTAAGCTTCTTTCGCTTCCTACAAACAGTTCCGATCTTTTTCGCAGCTTTTATAAGATTATTTTTAAGCCATAAGCCCAGTTGTTACACTTTTTCTTCTTAATAATACTTACTGCTACCATACCACTTAAATAATTAATAATACTTAAACGACCATAATCAATAAGTTACTGCATGCAAAGCAACAAAAACCCGTTTCTGAATAACTGACAGTATATAATAATTATTGAACGACGTATTGTATGTTATTGTTTACAGAGCAGAAAAAGTAACGATGTTATAACAGATTTCCAGCTGAGTAAATAGCCAATCCATTAGTTAAGAAAAAGAGAGACAGTTGATTTCTTATAGTATAAAAATTGGAATGTTCATGTAAAAGTATTAAAAATACGCAAGAATGTTTCTAATAAACATTTAAATGAAAGAATATGACTACTATAAAAACCAATCTTACTTCTGAAAAATTTCCTATGTGAAATGTTTATATTTTTCTAATGGAAATCACTGATTCTCCATGAGAAATGGTCGTAAAACTATTTGTATTTATGCCGTATTATTGTCTGCACTCTGCATTATCACAAACTACAGGAATGTGTAAATACAACCAGCTTTATGAATAAGAGAATTTTCTGCTTAGGAGATCCCACAAAATATTTTATAGCAATAACAGTGTCATCCGAGCTTGTAGTTACTTCTCATACTTGTGATTTCATAAACCAAAGAACGTAACATAAGTAACATGCCAACTCAGAGCGAGTCTATTACCTTCCCGCTGTGTCTCCATCTCACTCACTTTGTCTGAAACTGTACTTCTGATCACAACTTCCCTTCTACAGATTTACAACAATAGGATGTCAAAATGAACTGATCTTACTTCCATTATCAATCACAATGAAAAGTTTCAAGTCTGTAAGCCGTGCTTTAGTAAATAATATTACAACAGATTTGTTAAATAATTATTGTTTAGGTAAATCTATAAAACATGTATTTACCGCCAAAAGGAAATATTTTCATTTAATATTTCGTTATCATGGTATTTAGAGCTGTAATATATAGTGTACTAGCTGTTTTCCCGCGGCTTCGCACGTTTTTCGTAAGCTTTGCCCATGTATGTGCACTTCTGGTTTAAATGAATTATATTTCCAACGACGATGTAGAGTTTGTATTGTTGCCACGATCAAGAAAATCTATCAAAAGTGTATGTTTATAGCCATTGTCTACGTATATGTACTTTATTATAAAGTGGTCTAACACTAAAGCTTTAAGTTCAATCAGAAATGTATTTTGAAGACAAATATACATCAAAGCTTAGCGCTTTCACATAGTTTTTCGCTATTTAATATACTTAACTGTCTCGTAATCGCAGTTTATAGTGTACAGGCGCTTTAAAAACTTGTAACTTTTGCAGTGCCGCCTGGTGGCGAGATACATCTATAGGCATAGCATATAAACCTTCTCCGTCGAAAAATAAATATACATACAAGTTTTCATAATGATCGGTCAAATAGTTTACGATTCTATAAAGAATATACATACAAACAGCGAAACAGCCACCTCTCTAAAAGTATGCCTATTGTATGAATAGCAGAAGGATACATGTCAAAATGATGCAATGAATTTTCTATTTCCTCAAATTTAAAATTGATATTATAATCATAATTGTTATATATTATTTCATTATTATCTGTTATGCATTGTAAATTTAAAAGTTTAGTATAAAAATGTAAATGTAAATGTTACATTCTTGTATTTCTTACAATTAAGACCATAGAAGATGTGAATTCAATTTATAAAAATCATGGACACCTCTAAAACAGTACGAATAGTGGTTTAAATTTCATACAAATATCATATTTTGGGAACATTACTCTTAAAACTAATCGCACTGACTAACTTAGCATGTCATTTACCAATTTATAAATTTAATGTCCTGTTGGGAACATAATGATTAACACTGTGTTTTCACAAACAAAATAGCATTTTAAAAATACATTCCAGAATAGTTTTTAGTATGAATCCTTTATGGAGAAATTTTACAGAATTATATATTTTTTCTCATATTTTACCTTTTATTCCTTATTTCTGACCTCAAATTCACAGATTCATGTGATTATTTTCTTAATTATATAAAAATAAATTATTAAAAATTACAAATACAAATAATGAAAAATTACTTTGACTTTGACTAAAAAGAAAAAGATAAATGTTTTTTATAATCATGTTTTATACATATGTAGGACACATACATTTTCAATATCACAGCTTATTTCAAAGTAGTTTTTAATAGTATGTATAATTTTTGTGTCTTATTTACGAAAACTTCACAAAGCTTACGCTACCACTCTAGGCAACTACATCTGATGCTGCAGAAATAACTCCCCTAAAAGCCCATATTTATTACCACCCAGTCTAGTGTTGTGTATTAGTGAACTTTCCAATTTTCTAAGTGGCATTGTGTGGAGATTGTCCTTTACAGTACAAAATAGTACTTCTTAGGAGCTATATTTGTTGAAAAATAATGTGTTAGCTTGAGGAATATTTGTTTAATAAAGCTGCACAACTTGATATAAAATAATAGTAAATTTGCAAGAATAAACTTCTAAAGCAGGATAACCCGTTCAATAATGTTTAAATGATTAAAAATGTTATTCTTAAATTTATTGATCCAATCACATACTTAAAAAAAATCTATTTAGTAATTGGTTATATCTATGTGTTTTATTGACAACACCGGAATATGTTTTTTATTTGCACACAATATTATTGAAAAATTAATTCAAACGCTCACTTCCTGTCACTAATAGGCTACACGGTTCTAACGATAACTAGTTTTACTATAATAAGTTTTGTATGCACTTTCAACAGGGTTTATTTCTCGGAAGGAGCTGTATATCAAAAAGGAGATATTTCATTTAAAACCTTTATAATAATTAGAAACTGGTATAATTTTTTTGAAATAGCGTTAAAAACTTTAAGAGATTTATTAATTATAAATGAGGAAATAAAATATTTAAAGGCGACAATATAATCTAATAATTTGCTTCTATGAGTGTATAATTTTCAATGGGCCGTGTCAAATATCTTGTAAAGTAGAAGAAAGTTCTTGTGGTTATCTCAGCAACTTATTGAATAATTTAAAAGATACAGACTATATAATTCACAAATCTGTTCATTACCGTGTTTAAAAATGATGGAGTTGTAAACAAATTAACGCAATACGTTATGAATTTTAATCATCTCAGCTAAACTTCGCTAACTTCAAATTATTGTCAATATTTACACTACTATAAAATGTCTGAATGATGTCTCTCAGACATATTTAAGTAAATAATTCTCATTTTAATCTTTAAATTTTTTATTAAATATGCATGAACGAATCCTAAAACATTTTGAACAGTTGAGGAGAATAATTTTAAACAGATTCTTTCTGTACACCCAGAGTACTGAAGGAATTTCATACCATAAATGACAAATTCTTTCTATTTGCCCAAAAATCACACAAAAATTATTTGTAGATTAAGATAATTAACACTAAAAAAGAGAATAAACTGCTTTTGGAGTGACAGAATATTCAGGGTGGGTAAGGCACCGTAATGGAAGGAGTTGTCTCCTGTTGAGGTTCTTGAGAGAAGATTTAGGGCAATAATCTTAAGTCATGACGTGCCAACTCTGAACCATCCTCTCTAATCAATGCAGGTAGGGGATGGCATTGACTGTAAAAAACTAGATTATAAGAAAATAACTTATTATTAGGCTCTCTAAATATGCATACTTAAAACTGTTATCACTCTCAGATATTTTTAAACTATCATCCCTTTAGTATGAAACACGTGTTGTACCCGTCATATGCAATACATTTATTTGATCAAATGAAAAAGAAATGTAAAATTCTGCAGAGAATTTTAGGCTTTATTTGTGCTATTATTTAAATTCAAAAACTAAAAATTAAGTTATTTCTATAAATGATACTTCAGACTACGTTAAGATTATTGTTTCTCTAGCGTATACAAGCACTCAATCTCGGGCCTTGAGTTCATAAGCTAAGACAGAATTATTCAGCTACGACAGAAGGTGTCTACTAGATACATTCTGGTAATTCTTCAGCGTATGCCCACTACACATGCAAGTGGACCTTTTGAAATAATATATTATAGTTAATATTGCTAAGTTGATATTATGAAATTTTCTTGTCATTAAAAGAAAATTAGAATTCGGTTAAAGTAAAAAGTTTTAGTATTGGTAATGGAAATGGAGTCCAGTACGGCATTGATAACTTTTATGTTAGAATTGACTGGTTTTGTTTCGTTGTCAATGGAAGAGTACCAAACAAAGTGATATTATTGTTTGTTTGCGAAACTGTTCAGAGTTCAAGGAATTATTATATTGTATGAATTTAAACATAAATTAGTTAGGAGTTTTTAATATTAGTCAGGTAATACACACCACTTTGAACTCACTATTACAACTACAGAATACCAAAAAGATGGCTGTTAATCATATCGTATATGATTGTATCAACTGTATAAACCAGATCAAAGATTCATAATCTCATTCAATATCTTTATTGGAAAACATTAAGCAGATTGTAAAGTTACATTTTGGGTACAGAAAGATTTAAAACTGTCCAAAATGCAAATTTCATAGAAAACCTACAATTGCTTTTACGGTGAACGTTCCTGTAGGATTTATTTTGTATAGTAATAATCATAATGCAAGATATAAAAGTAATTAAAAATTAACGAAAATTAATGTTATGTTTACTTTTAATCACGTTATTGTTTTTATTACAAGTTTTTAATACTCTACGAATGCACTGTTTTAGTAATTTTAACTGTCGACAAAAATAGGATGTAAACTACGTACTCTGAAAGCAGAAACTATGATCTATAAACAATTAAAATAACTCACTGTAGGTCCTGAGCCTGGTCCTCTATATGAGCCTCACAGCGTGTTTCATTGTTCGGTGTATCTCGATTACTTTCTTTTAAATTTAATCCTGAGCAATCTAAACAAATTTAAATCCCGAACCTTTTCTTTCCTTGTTTCTATGGCTCTTAAGGTGTGTACTTCTGTTCGGAACATACCAGCTGGACTTTTAAAATAAAGTTGTCCATATGTGACCTACTTTTATCATTTTAAAACACAAACACGAGATTTCCTTGTAGTTTATTTTCTAGTCTAGTGATCAGGAATTTACAAGTATAAGTAAAAAGCCATGAGTCTCTGTAAAGTGATAAAATATTTTCACCAAAAATGAAAGTGATCGCCAGCTAAAACTAGCTTAGTTTACTGGTCGTAATAAATGAGCTACAAAGAAGTAAACAAAGTCAAGTGATATGTTTGTTAAAGATAATAGTTTCAATTAAATAATTCAAATCCAATCATGAGACACATAAATCATAGTGATATTACCGTCAGCCAACGATATGGAAAGGATAAATTAGCCATTTTCAGCTAAGTATTTGTTACTGATATCAAGCATTCCAGTTTGGTATTTTTAATGATGTTTGGCCTACGAAATTTTAAACCTGTAAATTATTTTTTTTTTAATATACTAGTATACTTATTTTTATATTTTACTCATTCAACGTTTTCTGCGAGTCCCAGTCAGACAGCTCAGAATGTACTATGTGTCTGTATAAAATGTCTTGTACTACATAACACTGCAACTGTTGGTTGGACACTTCTAATGTTTAAATTCTCGAACATGGTATATATATATATATATATATATATATAAATATATATATATATATATATATATATATATTAAACTACGCTAAAGGATACGTACTATGGGACTTTTAAACATATTATTGCTACTATGATAACCGATAACTTAGAAACAAGTAATCCGAATAAGGGAAAATTTATGTTAAATGTCTACTGATAACAGTGCATTTTTAATGCAGCAATACAGTTATATGAATCAATTGTTATTAAAATACAATCTTTACTTTATTCGTGACAAGGAGATTGAAATATTTGGCGTTAGTAAAATTGTGGAGCTTTAAAATCTCTTTAAGCCTATAGTTCTGTAAATCGGGATTTAAAACGTTTAAGTTCTTACGCAGATATAACTGAGTAAGGTTTGTTATTTTATATAGGCCGGCGCCTACTCGTTTAAACATATAAACCGCCATACTGCTCAGGACACTCCGAAAAAGATGTGGTTTTTTATTAGCTGGGACTCCCACACTTCTGCCTGATCACTCTACAATACATAATACATTCACATCCTTTCCCTAAAAATCAATAATATACAATCATTATTAATATAGACCTTATTTACAAAAATAAATAAAAAAATAAAACACCTATAACATAAACAAACAAACAATGTATTCTTTTCTGTAGTAAGTATTACTCACTTAGTAAGTAAGCTAATTAGATCACTTGTATTTCCTGTAGTGCCACCATCCTATTTCTGTCGTGCTGCTTGTTCTCAGTGGTTGATATACTTAGATAAATGACTTGAAGGCCTGGAGAGATATTTTCTCTCAGCCTGTTTGCACTAACACATAATATATATCGAAAAAGAACCGAAAAATAGACTGGATATTGAACATAAAGCTAGATTTCTACATAAGGAAAAATTAAGTTCGATAATAGTACATGTCACTGCATGGGATTTGGGTGAGCGATATTGGATATTTTTACATTGGTATTATTGGAACCATGATATTATCGGTAAAATAGCATAATAAATACGTTTGTAAACAAACTCAATTCAACCATAAATAATTAAAGCGTTTTAAATTTCAACACATGAAACACTAATCCATACAATATCTTTAATAGGAACTTCCATTACTTGAACACTGATATGAAACGAAGTATAATTAAAAAACACTGAATATATATGTTGTTTAATATATCAATAAAGATTTAATATTTGGACTTTTGAAATTTAAAATGAAACTTCATTTCTACAAGAACTTAATTTATTTCCTGTACAAAATTAACCGTTCATAAACGGTATAAGCGGAACTACTTTTCTCCAAGTTAAATGTATTTCTCATAGCAAAGAACAGAGGGTTTTGGGAGGATCCCAATAGTATCAACCTAATTTCTCCAGGACTTTGTAACAAACGCTATATGTTGTGAGAACTATATTCGTCGGCTCCATACTGAACTGTACAATAAATAAATAAATATATATATATATATATATATATATATATATATATATATAATTATATAAGCATTTGTGAATACTAATACAGATATAATAGTACATACTCCTACTAATATGTATATCTTTATTTTTAGTATTTAATATTTATCGGGTTATTTTATCATATACGAAATATTTTCTAGATACATTAGTACCTAGAGAACAACAATAAAACAACATATTAATTCGAATGCTAAAAAGTAAAACATTGTCTTGCAAGAGGACTTAAAAGGAGACGGAGAATGAAGTAGTGGAATAATCGACCCTCTGGTCTCTTAAAAGAGCTAATGTAGCGGCGTGGGTCGTTGAGCCAACGCCTGGTAGTATAATCGGCGCTCTTTTGAAAATCGTAAGATTCATTCCATTAAGGCTCGTTGGCCCAACGACCCCGTTCAAATATTATTGCTTAATATTCACATTCCAATTACACCACTGACCGTTGGTCCAACGAACCTATACCTGTAAATAAAAACTACCAGGTTCGTTGGACCAATGACCCTATATTTACTATTTAAAAAACTAAACAAATAGGGACGTTGTACCAACGAGCCAGTGGAGTATTTAAACCTATGTATGTTTGTAAAATTTGTCGTTGGGCCAACGACCCTCTGTTAAAATTACATTTATTCTTGAGGTTCGTTGGGCCAACGATCAGTGGAGTAATCAAACTGTCCCCAAGTAATCAATACAAGAAAGACGGGGGTTCAAGTCACAACTTGTTCGCTAGATGGTGGTCATGTACTCTTAAATGCCTCGACATTGGGTTACATAGGGTTGGTCTAACCACGATAAACTCATCGAAAATAGTCAAGGCATCGATCAAATCGATAATCACTCCACCCACTCATCATCATCGGCACTTCATCGATCCTCACTCACAAATTAACGGATCAAATAGCGTAAAATGCAATATACGGGATTGATCAAATCGTGATTCTAAAAACAGTTGAAATTATTCTTGATTTCTTAAACTCTTAGACAGAAAAGTCAGGTTTTAGATTTTCCTCTTTCTACAACGAAGTATTATTTCCCGTTTTTCCTCGGCGCATTACATTTCCGGCTTATTCCCGGTTTCCCCGGTCGGATGGCCACTGTGTACCGATTTTACGGGCATACAGTTGAATGGTCGTCCCCTCCGACCACCCTTCAAAATCGAAAATTTTTTATTGCAGTGACAGTATGTACATTGTATGGCAAACGTCAATGCGGGGTTTCTAAAATTCCAGGCATTCATACACACAATACACATTCATACATACAATTTTTCAATCACGCTTCTTTGATTCATCGCCAATGCAACCCAATTAGTACAGTCTTCTAATTGGGCGGTCTCCCATTCGAATATCCAAAATTCCCCCTCATTATAGAATGCTTAAGACACCAAGAATCTTTTGAGGCGAGTCTTTAACGCCTCAAGCTTTGGGGAATCTTTAATTGAATTTTGCAGTCTGTTGAGGAGATGGACACCCGCTTGCGAGGGTAGGCGTTCACAAACTACCGTTCTGCTCCATAAAAGAACCTCTTATCCTTTTAAGCCTCGGTAAAATTTATCCCTCTCCCAGAACCTCACTGGAACACCCAGATAATTCCCTGGGTGAATTAAATTACCCTTATGTACAGTTAAGGATTACTCACTACTTATTCTCGTAACAGAAACAATACCCTCAAGAAAAGAATACCCTTATCTTTTACCACCTGGTAACATTTGCTCCTTACTGAGATAGGTAACCATACACGTAGATCCGCTTAACTCCCTGTAAAACTTAATCTCTAATTTAAATATAAATGCTTAATCTCTCTTCTTCAGCTTATTCCCGAGCTGAAGAATACTCTGGCCCAGCGAGTCTACGACGGGTTTCTACTATACGTTACTATATTAAATGAATATAATATATTAATCTTGTACGTATATTGGCTACGGATAAATGCTTGGTATATAAATATATAGCTCTCTTTGGATTTACTATCTTACGTTATTTTTAACAAGCAGTAGATTTGATACAAACAATTACCAGGTTGGAAATCCGGCTCGCAGTCATAGTGAAGTAGTGCTCTAATTATATATTAAGACCTCTCAGAGCGTTGGGTTATGCGATGAGCTCTTGCTTTTGTAAGCTTACAGTACTC
The DNA here is from genome assembly GCF_021130785.1 of Homalodisca vitripennis. NCBI lineage: Eukaryota > Metazoa > Arthropoda > Insecta > Hemiptera > Cicadellidae > Homalodisca > Homalodisca vitripennis. The sequence goes on along the minus strand of NW_025776244.1, from coordinate 347,752 downwards.
TTTGTATATTCATAGCCAATAAGCGTGAAGCGAGGATAGGGAAGGTGACAGTCTGCAACGCGAACCCCCACCTCCCACAAATAGCCCACTCCTCTCGCGCCTCAACCGAGTACAGACTTCTCTACAGTCCAAGCGTCGCTGAACAATACAATGCACTTCACTTTAAGGAACGACTTACAGTAATAAACCTAAGCGCTCTCGTGTGTAGTAGAGAGGAAAGGGTGGCGTGTAGATATGCGCTAGTCACGGTTCGAGCTAGGCCGTTCAGTCTGTAGCACTATCGAGTTATTGACATCATAAAAACTTCGACAGCCTAAGTTATCTCTTTACTTTCTCACTCTCAGTATCGGTTTCCGCGCGCTTTTTGAGGGTGACTAATAAAGAAAAATTTATATTGATCTTTAAAAAAATAAATACTGATTGAAATAGTATAATATTTTTAGACATTATATGAAACAAAACATTTTAAATACAAATAGCTCTTGTAAGGTCCTAAAATGGCGCAAAAAGTAATCATTTTCATATCGTTTCGTTAAATTTAAGCATAGTGAACTCCTGCAATTGCTGTACGTTTTTAGGGAATTAATTATTTGCCCTAAAACACCTTTTTTCCGTTACATGTTGTAATTTAGGTTATTCATTATAATATAGGTTAATTAATTATCAAGGTTCGAAATATTTTAGTTCAATAATTATGTTATTCAACTAACCTTATTTTTAGATGTTCGGAATGTAATTCGCTGTTTTCTACCCTGGAACTAATGTTTTATAATGCTCTTAAGACCCCTTATCCATGTATTGATTGAACAGAAGCCATGATTCGATACATCAGGCCTTCTAAAATAGTGGGATTTGATGCGGAAATTAAGTTTTTTAACCTTCCTCACAAATTCATGCACGTTAAGTCCTAGGATCTGGGTGGATAGTTGACTAGAAGAGAGTTTGACGCACCGCTTCAGAGTAGTCCGGCTGGCGCCCCAACATGCATGAACCGCATTCCTGAGTTTGTTTGTTCAGGAATATTCAACAGTAAATTAGGCAAGTAATCTATGAGAAAGTTTTTGAACATATTTCCGTAAGGGGCCTTAGAAAATAACGGGCCAACAATTTGGATAGCAGCAATACCGCACCAAGTATTGAGGGTCCAGTACCTTTGGTAGGCTACCTCGCGCATCCAGTGAGGTTCTGAAAAGCTCAGAACCTCATGTTGTGGCGGTTCACATCTCTATTGTTTTGGGAGGTTGTTTTCTTCGCGCCAAAAAGTGCTGGGGGAAAATATTCATCTTCGTGCACGTTATCATTTCTCCAGAACTTGCTCAAAAAGGTTCAGGAGCTGTGGAGGACAAGCTTGTTCATACCGGTAAAAGTAACTGAACTACAACAACGTGTTCAGATAAACTAAAACATGTTAAGACATAGCTGGCATTGTTATGTGGTTTGTTATTAATCAAACCATCCCAGGCTACTAAGAAATAGACCGCAATTAACGTTTAAATTTGATAGGAAATAATACTTTTAGTGTACGGAAAGTGTTTTAAAAACAAGTGGTAGACACTTTTGAATATCAAAAGGCAAATTTAGGAGAACACAATGGGGTGCTTAATGCAACAAAATGATGCAAAAATTAGTATTTTTGATGGTCACAGGCATCTTTTTTTAATATAGTGTAATAATTGTTAGGCCCTTTTTTATAACCTTAATATTTGTATGTTGAAAGACTGGTGGCAATTTGCAACATTCTCCCTACATAAGGAATTTTTTTTATTATTTTAAATCCAGGCATAGATATAAATTGTTATCATTTTACAATTCTTGATAAAAACATTAATTTGCCGAATGATAAATATATAAGGTAGGGGGAACTAAACCACGAACGTAAATGCTTCAGAGTGAAAACAGTATTATTTAAGAGAAACAGGCTGAAACAAAAAGTTAAAGTTTATGACAGAAATGCTAACAATCATAAAAAACTGTTAATTGTTTCTATGGTAATCTATGTTAAATATTTAGTCAAAATTCGAAATTGAAGCGTAAAAATGCTACAACGTTAGGTCCGATTTTATTATACATATACAGAATTCGAGCTGCGCCCAAAATGTTCTGAATTGCCCTCCACAATGATTGATAGTCAGTTAAAGAGTTGGTATTAGAAAAACGTCGAGCAGTTTTACCCCATTTTAATGGGCCAAGAAGAACGAGCCACCTCTGGTTCAAGATGACCAGAGGTAATGGTATGGTTCCAAGCTGGAGAGTGGATAATAGTAAAGGATGGGAGGATAGTGAATCTTTCTTCAACATAGCGCCTTGCTGATCCCAGGCTCCATGGTTGACATGAGTCGTGAGATCCCTCGCCTGGACACCATTCATCGTCGTAGCGCTCTGCTGGTCCCAGGCTCCATTGCTGACAACAGTCGTGAAATACCTCTTCTGGACACCATTCTTCGTCGTAGCGCTCTGCTGATCCCAGGCTCCATGGCTGACATCAGTCGTGAAATCCCTCGTCTGGACACCAATCATCGTCGTAGCGCTCTACTGGTCCCAGGCTCTATGGCTGACAGCAGTCGTGGAATCCCTCGTCTGGACACTATTCATAGTCGTGGCGCTCTGATGGTCCCAGGCTCCATTGCTGACAGCAGTCGTGAAATCCCTCGTCTGGACACCATTCATCGTTGTAGCGCTCTGCTGTCCCAGGCTCCATGGCTGACAGCAGTGACAAAATTGTTTGTGTGTCTGGATTTTGCAGTATTTTTCACATATGTGCAGCTGAATCTTTCAAAATTTTATATAAAGGAGTCGTCTTAGTTTTGTAACACGAGACTGAGGGATGGTGGAGGGTTGATGTTCATGTATGTTTCTTTAATATTGTAAATAAAATTTGTACCTATAACTAATTCTTGTACTATTTAAATGCGTAAATTCTAGAAATAAAATATTGAGTAAATAGAGAAATATCAAGGTTTACACAAATGTTTTCAGATTATAAGAGCAGCAAGTATAATATCTCTTTTACACTCTTAAAAAATACAGTTAAATTATTTTTTTTATTTCCGCGCACTATGTTAATCTACAGCTAATTTTGAAAGAATAATACACAAAGTTGGGATATTTCAAACTCGTATAATCTAATATATTCAACTAGCAAGGTATGACTTTACACCTATCAAATAGCTCTCTTAAAAGCTTTTTTTTCTCTTATAAGTTCGTATTTATCTTGCATGGTTGAGAAGTAGCGCCAAAAATAATGTTCATGGTGTTTTTGTTACATTTAGTATTTCGTTGTGATCTGTCTTTACTTTAGGGTATTCCAAAGTTTCTACCAATTCTTTTTGAAACACTTTACGTTTAATGAGAGTTACCGTAAGTGTACCTGTTAGATAAATCTTTTAATAAAATGAGCAAATTCTTATCAAATTTAAACTTTGATGATTGATTGATTAAATTCTCATCACTGACCTGTGTTGGATGTGTTCGATAACAAATTAAATAGCAATGTCAGCTATATTTTAACCTTTTATTAGTCTACACACGTGTTTCTACGTTTCGTTACATTATACTGCCATGGTGATGCGTATCTTCATCGACTCTGAACCTTTATGAACTTGTGAAATAAGATGATAATAATGTATTATCAGATTTTTTAATTAGTCAGTTTTGTGCCGTGTCCTTGATGACGAATATTGTTGTCTGTCAAATATGATGCCTTTCACAAAGAAGAAGCTTTCTCTATGTTTACGGTGATAGGGTATTAGGTAACTGTTTGCAGGACTACACAGCTGCTGCAGCGCTGTACGCTTGAAGCTACCCGGACCGTGAAAATTATTCACAAAAGGTCTAACAAACACTTGCTAGTCGTGTCCTGAAACTAGAAACACACAACCGGACTACAACAAAGTGAACCAGCTCGCTAGGCCTGTAAGGAATGATAAGGCACCAGACCTTTTGGCTGCGATTCAGCTCAACCCTCATGACTCATCTAGTTTGTTACCGATGCAGGAATTAGCCAACGACAGTACTCAGGTACTTAGGACAGTTAAACGCACCCATACCGGATTTCACTACATCAAGCATTGCATAGAGATGACTTCTAAGAATGAAATTTTATTTATCAGCCCGTGATAACATGCACGAAGATTGATATTTAAGTTCTATGGTAAGACGAAGAAACTTTTCGGAGCAATGGAGAAATGAGCCGTCATAACATGAGGTTTTGAAAAGTTTTTGGAAATCCCACTGGGTGTGAGACAACCAACCTTAATACATGGTGCGATAACCAAATAATTTTTTAAGAACACTTGCATGGACATTTGTGTAACAACTTCTCTAAAGTGGTGCTGAAAAAATGTTAAAGTCAACTACCCCTCTCCCCCAAATCCTCGGATTTAATGTCCTAAACTACTACTTGTTGGAGGCTTAAAAAACTTGGCTTATGCAAAAGGACCCAGGACTCGAGAAGACATGATGCAACGAATCCGGGCTGCCGTTCAATCAATAATGGGGAAGAGCTCGAAAGGGCTGTAGAAAACTTCTGTTTCTGGGTAAAACTCTGTTTGCAATACAACGGATTACAGCTCTGACGTCTGTAAATGAGGTTAGTTTAATAACGCCTTTGTCAGGCCAAAACAGTTAGAACCTTGATATATGTAGGAATAATAATTACACCGTGTAACGGAAAAATTTAAAAATTAAAAATTCAATTCACTAAAACCCTACGCAAATACAGGAGTTCAAAACTTTTCGATGCAGACAACGTTACGAAAATTAGTATTTTTGAACCATAAAACCGAATTTTAAATAAAAAAATATTTGCTGTTTAAAAGAGCTATTTAAAAGTCGTAGTAATCAGTGTATTTGGTACAATTTTCACTTAAAATCATTCATAATTCACTTATAAAATGTATATATTTTTCACGAAGTTTTGACATTTGTACCACCAATATCGTATGTTAGGTGTTTATCAGAAAGGTACGCTATACAGGTTGAAGTAGACCACCCTTATGCGATGTATAGCGTCTGAACCGAGAAACCTACCGTTTTAACGATACTCCCATACTTGTTTGCACCCATATATGCCCCAAAAGGCACTTTTAGAGGAAAGGGGTAGGGGTAATTTTTTAAAGATTTTCAAATTTAAAGCAGCGTCTTGTTGTACTGCCGACCGAAAGGTCGGCACTACCCCCTTTCTTAATAAAATGGAGCCTATTACAGTTGATCAGATGCTGTAGTATAGTGAAAATGGTTTTATAAGCTGTAGGCCTATGTGGAGTTTACGTAAAATGCTGTATTCTCTCAATTATCATTGTGTTATTCGGCCACATATTTCTTTGGCAATGTCAGTTTGAGCTTAGCCAAAAAAATTGTCTTACATACATTTCTTTTGTCCTTAATCATCCAAAAAGAGTCATTTACAGTAGATTTCGCACTTGGAAATTTTGGAATTTCCTACCTTTCTTTTATTTAACAATCCGTGGAGTAATTTGTCGGCTCAACGGCAGAGGATGGCGAAGTGAATTTTTGGAAGATAGCGCAAAAAGTCTTTATTATTACGCAATTCGTGAGGTCGAGCCACGTTTACGTGTCCCTGGTCTGGCGAGGCAAGGTCACGGGACAAGGTCATCGGCTGGGGGACGCTGGTGATGGATGGTGGCGGTGCCGGTCTTCCTACAGAGGAAACTAGAGGCCAAGCCTCGGTGGCCATCAGGACACAATCAAACCTTGATCTCTAAAAGGCTTGATTTTTACTTTACTTTGGAAGGCGCATGCTTAACTTAGTTCTTTCGATTGTTAAAAACATCCAAGTAATTGTTAAGTGATTTTTTCAAGGAAATATTGTGTATCAGGAACTGTCAATATTGTTTTTATTCATATACTAGCAGTAATTCGTGAATGAAATATTAGAACGATTGGTTGAATAGTTTACCCGTGAAATCATTACAAACAAAGAAACTCACGCGTTTATATTATTAATAGATGTTATCCGCACATTCCCCTGAAATCTTTAAATTTCAAGTCTGTAGTCTAGCTAGTCAAAGCACTTAGATGTAATAAAATGGTCACCTATAATATGATATAAACGTATTTAAGCATACGATCAGGTACGTATTATTCTACAGTTCATAGTTAGACAATCAGAAGTTAAGAACTAATTCTAATATCACGTTTTGCGAGTATATGAGAAATTCTAGTTGAAACTAAGTATATTTCCGACACCACAGCTGAGTTTTCCTTGTTCTCCCGGTTAAGAATATTTATTAATAAGTCTCAAAAACCTACTCTGGATTAAAAAAAACTTAGCTCCAGCTCCTGTGATTTACTTAAGGTTTAATTTATTTATTTATTTATTTCAACGGTACAACACCAATTTTACAAATATTACAAGTATATCCGAACGAAACCATCAATATATAATAAGTATACAAACAAAACAAAAAACAAACAAAATAATATCAAGGAATTTTAACATATAGGAATTAATTGTAAAACAGACTACGTAGCTCATGCACCACGCATCAATTCCAGCCTCTCAGGAAACAAATAGCATCCGTCCTGAAAAAAGAATTCCCGAAGAAATTTACGGAGGAAGACGCCGCTTCGCCATTCCTCAGGGGATATGCCGTGGTTTTGATTATAATTAGTTGGCTGGAAACTATATTACCAGCGACATAGTTGAGTTTGCCTTGTTGTTCCGATGAAAGTAATTTTTTTATCTACTAAGGACTAAAAAGCCTACCTCGGTCAAAAATGTCTATTTCCGGGTGTTTAATTCACTTTTTTGTAAGTATATTTACGGTGCCAAATTTCAGTTAGCTTTATTGACTCAATCAAGTATATATAAAGCAGGATATATGGGTGTGTGTCGATTTAGCAACCCTACTTCTGTCAAAAAGTGTTGACTTCCCTGAGATATTTTGAGTGCCATAGTGGAATATACCCCGTTGTCCTGATAAATAGAATATATGTAAAGACTAAGGATTGAGAAGCCATTTCTGTCTACTTACGTCTCTTGCAATCTTCTTTCGGTCAAAGGTGTATCTAGTGCCATATTCGAGTTTGCATTTTTTTCACGATGTAAAAAAAAACACATACACACTTTTGCCTACAGTTAAAAGTATCTAGTCCCGGTATAAGGAGAAAATGCTTAGGAAATTTATTTTACAGTTTCAGTAATCATTTATTGTCTTGTTTTTCGGACTGTAGTGAAGTCAGCCAGTCTGGAGTGTTTAAACATTCTTGCACATAAACATTCATAGTTATTATAAAACATAAATATTATTCTTAAAATTTAATAATGGTTAAATTTAAACATATGATTGCACTGAATAAATCAACCTTGATACAAACAGATGATTATGTTTATCAAGTTCTTTCTTTTAATATTTTGTAACTTTAGAGGCTGATGGATTTTTTGCTATTTTAGAGACAAAGCTAAACAAACATGCAAAGACACTTTCGCATTTATACTTTTTTAGGATTAGGTTTAAGATTTTCTTTTAATGGAAACATCATAATTATAATATAGTAACAAGATAAACTCTAAACTGATAACAAGATGGATATTATAACCGGTAACAAGATAAATATAAATCAATATAAAAAAAATAACAGAACGATGGGTAACAAATAATTACCCTATCAAACCTTAATTGGTTATGTATAAAAAGGAACAATTTTTATTGTGACATAAGGGAATATCGATTTATTAAACATAATACAGGTCAAGTACTAGAACAAGGATGTAATACATTATAAAAGAGAGGCCATATTGATTGAATCTCACTTCACTAAACACTTCCCAAACTTTTCGAAGTCAGATCTCAGAAAACACCAGATTTTTTCTCTCACTCCAACTTCGATAGACTGCTATTATAGCTGCATAATCGCTCTTATATAGATTTGAATCGCGTACCTCAAGGAATTTGTGTATTAAGTTCTGGTACACAAACAAAAACTCAGCCTCTTCAACCATTATATCTCGCAAGTTATAATAGTTTAATTTTTGTTCAAGTAATAGTGTATTACTTCAGTGGAATATGAATTCAATAGCCAATCATTACCAATTACTACAATCATGAACCTTCCTCTGTTGCCAAGCTACAACAACTCTCCAGCGTTGCTGAAAGGGAGAGTTATTCCTCCTCTCTTCCATACGCAGATTCAGATCGAGAAGTTGCAGCAGCAGCGGATACGGAAATAACATTGACAACAATAGTGGACACTTTATCCACTGGAGGTACTTGCTGTAGATCATTCTTCACTCTCACTCTCATCGGCACTCTCGGCTGTTGTGTGGTGTGTGTTACCGTGGTGTGTGATGGCTGTGGTGCTCCGTAATGCTTTTGTGGTGTTTCTCGCCTCACTGGCTGGCCTGGCCCTGTGGTGCACCCCTCTGCCCAGTGAGTTCCAACCACGGTTCAGATTTAAATTTAACAATTCCGTCCAATTTCGGGAACTGTTACACTCGGGATTTTCGTAAATAATATTGACAGAACATGGTTATTGCCTTTGGCTTAGAGCAATCTAGACAGCTGTTGTAACTTTTCTTCGGACAATCAAAATTAAAAATAAATCGGACGAATACATCATTTCATGATGGTCCTTTGGGAAGAGCTTTTATTCTGAAGGTGATGCAGGTTTTTCTTTGGGTGTAATAGGTATTTTTAATTTTTAAGTCGTATCCCTGTATTATAACTTCCTTGAATTCAACACTTTTTGATAATTTCACCCGGAATTATTAATTTAAAGTAGAAACATTTTGTAATGAGACCCATATGGAAACTGCTGAATTGAAATATATAAACTTTTAACAGTAGGGCCTGTGTTTAAGTTACAGTTTCATGGCGTGTCATGGTTTTAGATGGTTTATCAGTTAAGACAAATATATTTAGGTATGAAATGTTATTAAAGAATTATATGTTTTTAATAAACATGTTCTTAAACAAATGTATACTTTTAAATAAAAATTATATTTTTTCTGTGGATCTAACTACAAGGTGCTCCTAAGAGTTTGGTTCAAATAGCTACAACTCTTGAAATTATAAAAGGATTTTCAATGTTTTATGTATTAAGAAAATGTATATCTTAGAACGCTACGGCCAATGTTAGAAAAATATTTAAATTGAAAACCAATTGCTTCACCGTAAGTGTTCAATGCTCAAACAGATTGTTTCGCTATTGCGTTGGATTTTAGAACTACTTCGTATCCACTTTATTAATTTAGTGTACTCGTTTTAAATTTTGCAATAAATGTAAACTATGCAATTAAAATATCTTAACACCGGATTCGTTTTCTTAGTCTGGAGCTTACTTACTAAATATCAAATTGTTAATTATTTAGTTAATGAATTGATAATTCAATAAATATTACGCTTAATTAGATACTTAAAAGAGGAATAGGCTTTCCAAAAAATCCTAATTTTACATAAATAATGAAGAGAATTTAAATACACAAATAGCTGAGCTATAAGTATATTTTAAAAATTAGATGAGAGACTTTTTATAATATTTTTCTAAAGTAATGCATTACCACTAATTTTATTTTTAACGTAGGTTACTTATCGTACAAAAATGTCTAGATCTTTTAAAGTCATGCATAATCCCGCATCTTTGTCATTTTAACTCTTTTGAACCGCTAACCGGTTGCCGGTTGTGCATTTGAATTTCCCAAAGGTTAAAAATTAAACTGCGTTATAAAGAAGTTTGCCTAATATCCACAAATTTAAAGCATCAATGTTATTTATTAATAAAAATACGATGTTCTGTTTCTACCAATGGTTTATAATTTATATTTAGTAAACTATGTTGTGGGAAATTTCGTACATATTTCGTAATGTATTATAATAGAGAAAGAAATTTCTTCTGTGGCACCACTACCTTTGATTATAACTAGTAGTAATAATACTTATAACTAATGAATGTAATGATCAGTAGTTGTGCATTTATTGTATTACAAAAATAGCAAAAAGAAACGAGTTTACAATTTCTGGTTATCTCGAGAAAAAGAACTTTTAGTGAATGTTGCTACAGCGCGGTGACGTTAACCTTTTCTTTAGCCTTGGGAGTTGGGCGATAACCTTGAATGACCTCAGACAAAGAGGTGACCTGTGATTTGCAGATCTTGGAGGTACTTCCTCGCGCATACGATTCTGCCAACGAAACGCAACATTACGTCTCTGACTTGACTATTTTGAACTGCCGTTATAACATCATACGTGAAAGATGTACGGGACTTTCAACATCTTAAATTTCAACTTTCAACTCCGAGTCACGTAATGGTTGACGTTGGGCGTGCTGCTGCTGTAAACTTTGGTGGCTGACTTGTTGAAAATAATTTTACTAAGTCATATAAGAGTTCTGGGATATCTTCAGAATCCGAGTTGCAGGATTCTCTCTAATAGCTTTACTAAGTCTACGATTATTTTAAAGTATAAATGCGACAAATTTATAACATAATCATTTACTTATTCATTTTTATAGATTTAAATCAAATTCCCTAGCGCTTTCCCTTTTGAAAGTATAATCTACAATTTCATATGTATATTGACAGGGATTTTATTCCGGCTGGAGCAGGATTAAGTCAGGCCTGTTTCCCTCTTCTTGGATTGTTCTTCGTTTAATACCGCTATAACTTGGACCTCTCAATAAGTTTTTTGTTATTTTGTTATTAAACGGAGGCCAATCTGTCCCTATCTATTACTTATAACGCGATGTAAATAGGTTGCAGATTAGGTTCTCATAAATATTTTAGTAGTAGTAACAAATTTGAAGTTATCCTTTACGAGCGCTCACGTGATCTGAGCTTGAATTTGGGTACTGTATCTAGGGATGTTTTTCTTTTTCGCCAGGAGTGCGGGGGTGGTGTCAGAGGCACCAATGAAGCCCGCATTGATTGCCAAGGTCATTTCCGACCTTAGATCACGTCCCAGATCGTTCAACGTGCCTGATTGCTTTATTTGCACAATCAATACAATCAATATTAATTTCACAGGCTAGGCCAATTTCTGTGCTGTTTTGTTAGTTTTAGAGGTGGGTGACACAATTTGCATGAAGCAGTTTCATTCAAATACTTTTCTAGAGTTGCCAAATTAACTACAGTGTATTCTGATTCATCACTATTGAATTTATTATAACTATCAAGGGGTTTACTCAGTTTTGAGATACTGAGAGGCCTATGCCTAGATTCAGAACTGGAAGATATATTTGAAGGCATATTTTTACCTGGAATTTTGCTGTGGTATTTCCGTTTTTTGAATATTTTGGTACTTCTAGTCAAAATGTACTAAATATAAACACACAATTTTTCACAATAACAGATTTTAGTTTCGAGAAAATTCACAAATACAATGCTAAAAATCGTTGTATAAACACTAACCAAAACAAGTCTAGTAAACAACAAATCAGCTGAATTACAAAACACATGAACTGCAATACAGTTGTGAGAGTGTTGCCAACACTGCAAACAATAAAAAAGCGAAACATGTGTACTATAAAAAGTATTGTTATGGCCATTGTAAGGTAAGAGAGAGTAGACCCATTGGAATCCAGATTTTAGCTAACATTCGCAAGAACATAGCTCCATTCTAATTTAAATAAAGCAATTATATATTTGTTTACTATATAAGTGTTATACTATATCACAGTATACAGAAATAAACATGCTATAATTATACCATATAATCTTTTTTTAATGTTTGGTGTAATTAGGACCAAACAGGTAACAAGGACCAGGGCCAGGATCAGGACTTGCAGATGAGTTACTGTTATTGTTCAGATATCACAGTTTCCAACGTCACCCAAACCATTTACATCTTAGCTTTAGCGACTAATATTCATATCATATAAGGCACAGGATAATGCTTATATAAGATAAAGTGATTACGACTTAAACAGTTTTTTAATACTTCTACGATTTCATTCTTAGACTGGTTAGAGTACTGTAGTCATGAATTTCATATGTACGTTTATAGAAAAGCTAGTTAATATTTTTTGTCCTATTTCGAATTGGTTTAAAATTTTTTCAAAACAGATCATTATGTTAAATTGATTTTTGGATTTGTTTTTACGTACCAGTTAGTAATGAAACCTCCAAAATAAGTTCTATGAACATAAAAAAAGCATTAAAGATGTCAATTACCATACCCGAAGTTTGCTTATCTTTCATATACATAAAAATATAGAGACATTAAATAAATAATAACTGTTTAAATCTATTTCAGGCAATACATGTAACTACCCATATACTTATACCACAAATTAATGTAGTTCAATTGTTTTTAATTTTTATTTTATTTACATTATTCTAGCACCTGAAGATGAATTCTCAGGATTTAAATTGCCCATAGAACTAATAAATATAAATAAAGGTATTGCATGTGGCATATAAATAATTACATGATTGTAATTTTTTCATAATTGAAAAATCGTTTAAATGTTCAATTGTTTTACAGCCATACTTATGAAATTTTCTAGTAAGCTGTAATTTGACATCGAACTTAAACTAGTTTGTACTAACTGGCATATACCAGCAATGTTTAGTTTAACTATGTGTAATTATTGAGTGGTTTTGACTGATAAAATCTTGCAATACTGAATTCAGGCCAATTTCACATTTCTCTTAGTGTAAAGCCTGAAATATGACGCTGTCACAGATTGGCTCATGCAATCTGGCGTCAACGTCCATCTGAAGAGATCCAAGAGGTTTATAGATATATAACAGTTTTCCAGTCCAACTTCTGCAATTTACGCTATATCTTCTTTATTAAAAAAAGTTCCTTCAAAAAATAGTCAATATAATTTCATAGGCAAATATTTATTGTAACGCCAATACAGTTATGTATCAAACGGATGTTGAAAAGTTTATACTGAAATTTGGATTTACTAAAATTAGCTTATAGAAAAATCGTACATTACAGTATAAACATAACAAGAAAATGTGTGACAAATTCCTGAATAAAGTAATACATATAATGGCAATTCAGTCGCAATATACAAATATACGAATGATGGGTTTAGCTCATTTTTAGCCTAGTATCTGGTATTGTTAGAGACTTAACTTCCAGAACCAGCTGGGGTCCGTTTCTGTGTGAAGAGATCAGAAATAGTTGGCAACGAGGACGTACAACACTAAACTGCACTTTTGATACTAGAGACATCTGGACTACTAAAGAGCTCTGACTTGTTTTCAAGCTGATACTCAAACTCTTTTGCCACAGTGTCTGGCAGATAAAGACAAATTCGGTGAGTTTGGCAGTCTTAGACTATGTAAAACTTTAACCCATCTAGCTTTCGTATCAATTCTCTTCTCTTATCTATAAAGTCGTTTAATTTGGTCTTGTTTGTAATTTTGTCCTAGACATCTCGCATTCTACTACGTCCTTTATCTTAAAACCATAAACCTTTTCTATATAACAGCACCGCTTCCACATGTAATATACACCTGACCATCTGTATGGACGAAACTTTCAATGCTCAGAGTTTAATATGATAATATTAATAATTATTATTATAATATGAGTGCAATATGATTCACATTTGTGTAATACTATTTGCAGTAAGTTTTTATAGAACAATTTTAAAGTGTGTACTGTATTCTAGATTATTAGAATCGGAAAACCCAAAGCAAAGTTTTAAAATCAATGTAGGCTTTGTTATTGCAACTAGATAAATTAATCAGAATTATCGTTAAATTACAAAGCGAAAAATCTCCCTCTGTACTGTATCTCAGTTATATTATTTCAACGCATAAACTATAAAGAAGACAAATCATAAATTCTTAAAAACTACACTTTAACTACATGCTACTTTGATTTTAAATTATATCTATCCTCTCTGAATAGATATTTTAAACGTTTTATGAACCATTTCCTGTTGATTTATATCTAATTAAATATAGAATCTTTTTCCCTAACAGACTATACCAATAAGGGATGTTTACCAAGAACACATGGAAATTTTCTTTATTAAAATTTTATTGTAATTAATTTAACTTTAATCTTTATTGTGTTTAAAAGTCCTGAAAACATAACATGAATTGGGAACCAGATAACCGAAATTTAGATTAACTGAAGTCGTGATACATACGAGCTATTTAAGATAAAAACAACAATAACATATTATAACGAAACCACACATTAATAAAACAGTGTATACTTTAGAATTATAAATAAAATTTATCTAATATCCATGGATACAACAGAGTGTATAAGTGGTTAAATGTTTTTGGTTAAGTTAAAAGTTCTATATTTCAGTATTTCCAATTTCTTTCAAATAGTAGCAATGAAGCACCAACATGAACACGATGTAATGGCCAGAAGCAGGAGAAGGTCCAGGGCCAATATGAGGAATCACAAGGATGAGATATGTTTATTATTTAGATATAATGGCTATTTTTCCTCTATCTCTTTTTACCAAAATCAGTTTACATCCTTGTTTTAGAGGCAATTATTTTCAACATAACACTGGAACAATTTAGCTTATATGTAATAATTTCGAGGTTTCTAAAGGAAATTTAATAATCAATAAATGATATTTGATTGTTTATATTAAATAAATTTAAAAACATATTTAGCGGTTTGTAAGAAAAATATGGTCTACAACTGTTAAATCATCCAGTTAATTTCTTAAACGTACACCAGTTCTTTCTTCTACAGTACAATAAATAACAGATAAGAACATTACATTATACAGTAATCGAAACGCTTCATAAGTTTCTAATGTTACTTAAAATATCGCATTTTTCTATGTAAGTAATGACAAGTAATAAAAAAATTTTCATGACAAAATAAAATGAGATAAAAATTTGTCATGGAGATATTCTTGTTAGTAGTATCTTTGATATAAAAAGGTGCCAAAAAGACCTGGTGTGATAGGATTGTATTTGTTATATCCCGGCCCAGGATGCCCTTGTCAACTTTGGAGGGCATCATTTGGAGCCATCGTTCCTTCTTGCCGAGGAAGCTCTACTATCGAGTTTATGTCTCAAGTTAAGTTCTAAATGTTGTTTTTGACAGGTGACTGAATTGAGGACCACAACTGGTGAGGTTCGTTGCAAGGGAATATGGTTACTAATGCAGTTCAGGTTTCCGATCAGAGAGTCTTGTGTTTTTCAGCCTGAGCTATTGTAGTGGCTTTATATCTCCGGGATCAGACAGTACTAACTTTTGGGCTGTTGTCTGTTGGTTAAATACTTATCCTTAGGAAGACTGGTCTGCATCCTAAGGACAATCTGTCTCGCAATAACCGGAGGTAACCTAACTGTCCCGGTTACTGGCTTAGATGGTTATCTTAATTTTGCTCGGTTGAGAATTGCAATATTCAGTTTATCACCAAGAGGATTGTTTACACACTTCAATATAGTTACATATGTTCACTCACTCATATTTAACCTTACGTTATGAATGAGCTGTAAAATTACAATGCTGAATCAAATATATTGTGTATTACACGTGAGTTCAGAACACATAGTTCAAGGAATTTCCTTCGATTTACTGAAACCATAATTAGTTTACGAAAAATGGTTTCGAATGTTGACAGAAAATCTAATTACATTGCAAAATATTGTTGGAAGATTTATTAGTTACTTTTTAGTCGTGTTTTAACACCCACAAATTATACATTTTTTGACAAAAGTATAGATTAGAACATTTCAATTCACAATTAATTTCCAACCTAAAAGGAACACTACACTTTTTCCACGTAATTTTTAAATATGCATGATTCATTATTATTTTGCTTAATGCTTAAAAATAGCACTGGTATAAAAAAATTATAATTTAAATAAATAATAACAATTTCCACGTAAATAATACAATGTATAATGAAAAATGGAAATATTTTGTTTATTTTCAATTTTTCTGCAGTTTTTTCAATTAAACTACATATTTTTTAATTCATTTCTTCAAAATAGACAAAAACACGAAAATAATGAGCCGTCAGAAAAACTTTTTTGATTAAAAAAATGTTTCAAAATGGTGATTGAAAATTATCAAAATATTTTTTTAAAGTTAAATTTTATTATAACGGCTGAATATTTCTTAATGAAAAAATACAGTATTTTTAGAATAGAACAAAGTATATTTTATCAAACTTTCAGCTCAATCGAACCATTTTTGTAAAAGAAAAAAATTAAAAACCAAAAAAAACGGTTTTTTGAATTTTTATGGGAAATTTTTGAGGTTAGGGCAAAAATGATTACTACATAAGTTGTAGATTTTTTCATTTGCAACAACTTTTACATTTGACTTTTTTCAATAGGATGCATTGTTTACTTAAAAATTGCAAAAAAAACCATTTTCACCCCAAAAACTACCCCTCTTATACCCCCTAATAGACGATTTTGGTTCGGAATTGTTTTTCTTATTTATTTATGATGTATTTGACTAAATTGTTGCCATTAGTTTGCTGTAAGAAAACATTTATTTATTTGACCATTTTTAACTGCTATTTATCCTGGACTAACTGTTTTAGATAATAAATATATTGTGTAGTTTATTGTGCTCATACATGTATCCATAAATGCTTCCATATTTATCATTCTACTATATATGTTGTTCTATTAACCATATATGGCGTTAATATGCACTTGTCTCGTGTGAGCATGATAAACAGTCTTGTTCATATATTTTTTAATAACTTTAAAAAAGGGAAAAAATCCTCTAATTATTTCATTTAATTATGTACTGAATTAATAAATTGCACCTACTTTAAAAATAATTAGATTAATTAGCTTATAATGTGACACCAAGCAATACCTTAACGAGATTGTTTTAAATATTATTTTTAGATATCATGCTCATTTATGAGCTTCGATACTTTGAAGGCTTCGTAAGGAATTCATTAATATCGTACGACGATAAAACAATGAATATGATTCTCTCACAATGAGTCTTAGTTACCTGAGACACTGACGTAGTAAGTAAATAATAATCTCTCCGGTGTCTAAATTCTACTGTGAGGTATTATATTTATTTGTGACCTACTATGCCTTTATTGATTTATAAGGAATTATTTGCTATCGCATGATGATACATCGACGTACAGGATTGTCTCACAATGTGACTTTGTTGCCTGTTGAGACACTTTAACGTTTTGGGAAAGGGCTCACTAGCTAAAAATAAGTATATTATAAGATAGCAGAATATACAAATACAGGTTATTGCTGCCATCCATACGAGTATACATTAGCATATGGTACTTGTCATTACTATTTTCCCTTACTACGACATATGATATTTATTCATGAAAATATAAAATTCTGGAATACATTTTTTACTGTGACACTGTTAGAGGTGGAATACTTGTTTTTTTTTTGTTTGGTTTTTTTTTCTTTTAAGTTAGTTTCATCAACATGTTTAGGGAATACTTTAAAATACAAATTTCTGTAAGTTTTTTTAGTATCTAAGTAACAAACGTATCAAATTTAGTTAAAATATGCACAATGGGGTTAGCATGATTATTATAAATGTAAAAAATTGGGATTTATAAAATAAACTTAAATATCATTATAGATGCATTATAGTTATGTTATTTGTTAAATTATTGTTAGAAATTTAAAACCACACTATTGTAGACTAAGTAGCTGTAGTATAAAATTGCATTTAGAATTCTTTCCCTGGATATTGAATCTAAAAACTAATAATGTAGCACAAATATCATAAGTTTAGATATGGAACTATCTCTTTAAACACTTTTTAATTTTTTATTCACACTTTTGTCACATTAAAATGTTTCTAATTGGATAATCAGATAACGAGCGTTCTGTTTAGGGTTATTAATAGTCGTGACTTCAGCAATATAAGGGACAGCTAAAACGTGTAAGACATACGTAATTATTAGTAAAATAAAATTCATAGAATCAATGGACAGATAGTTGCTGGAAAGGAAGTCTTGTATTACAATTCGATACAAACATCCTCCGGATGTAAGTGGATACTCACATCCGCCCAGACACCGATGATGAACAAACAGGAAATGCTTGTTTAGCAGCGGTAATGCTTATTTGTAAAAACCGTGCGACGATGTAAGGGGCAGCCATGCTGATATGAAAAATTGGTACTCACCAATTATGATGGAGAGATTTGGCAGAGGCGTGGTCAATGAGCTGGCGGGAGAACAACATCAAAACTGAAGAACAAGGAGGAGAGAAGGAAGTCGAGGACGGGAATTCGAAAACTGAAGTTCGGGAGTGCTAGTGCTGGTGTTTGTGTGCGGAAAAATATCTCTAGGCGTAATAAGTGTGAAGTGAAATGAAATGTAAGTAATTTTAAGAACTTAGTATATTTTAGGGTTCATTAATCATTTTCAATTCCATATCTATTTAAATGTTCACAATTTCGAAAATGTAAATGTTTAGCTATTCAAAAGAAAGTTTCTCATGTTAGTCCATGAACTCATAATTATTGCAACACTACAAAATTACTAGTAAATGTTATAATGAATTAAATTTAAAATAAATTGTAATGAATAATTTAATATTAAATATGTCTTCAAAGTATTAAGGTATTAAAATTTGTGCTTAATATATCAGTTGACCCAATCAATTATTAATTAAAATTTTTAATCAATTTATTGAGATGTTGTCAAAAATAAAATATGTGTTGGTTCATGTGAGGGTATTGTACTGCCAATCTAACCTATTATTAAATCCTCTCACAGCAACCCTTGCTCATAGTATGTCACAAGCTTAATCTTAAACTAAACCAAACTTACAAAACCTTACAAACGTAAGCAGAAGTTTACACAAAATATTACTTTATATCCATGGAAACAAAATGGCATTTATAATTTAATGTTTTTAAAAAGTCTAAGGTGTTATGTTGCTTCATTTTTCAAATTTAGTTAAATTCACAGTTAGTCCCGGAAGTAGCTCCAGGAACACGATGTGATGTCCAGAAGCAGGACCAGGACCAGGACTTACAAGGATGAGTTACTTTAATTCATTATAAATCATAGTTTTTACTCACTATTTCTCGTTACACAAAGCAGTTTACATCCCAGTTTTAGCGAGTATTATTCACAGCACAAAGCACCAGAATAGTTCATATTTAGTGCTAACAGAAGTACATTAAATTTATTGTTATGTTTTAAGTAAAAGACACTAATTTGGGCTGTGTTTAATCCTCTCAGTACCCAAAGAGTACAGGGAGAATCAGTTTACATTATTTAATACCCATCGCACCAAAAACATATATTGGAAGTTTTCACGTAGTTGTATAAAAAAAATATATATAGCTGGTAATGAGAAACATTTTCTTACTCGTTTTATCCAGCAATATTTCTAGCATTTCTAGTGGGGAAAATTTTCCAAATGAGTTGAAATTAGTCAATGATTTTTATTTATCATATAAAAACAATAACTCATTTTTGTTTTATTGGTATAATTCAATAATTAAAAACTTGGTGCCAAAAAATTGTGACATAATAATGTGTTCTACAAGTTTTAACTCATTATATTAGTTACTAAAATTCACGCCAGACCTCTCTTTCACAGTACAAGAGGTAATAACGGGCAAAGTAAAATTTTACAGTATTTAGAATGCCTAATTAGTCCCAAAAATAAAATTATAAACAAACAAACATGTTCGAGAAGTTAATAGAAGAGTCCAGTCAACAACCCTTTGATGCTGCAAGATATGTAGTCCTAATTAATTTATATAAACCTAGAGTGCATGTCAGACTAGGGCACGGCGAGAAAGTTTAATGACTAAGGTTAGATTAAATCATAATGATTAATGTACTAGCGTATTTTACAGGTTAAAAGATTCGTAGATCACTCTTTATAAAAAAAATTAAAAATGGAATGTTTGAAAATATTGGTTCTAATATTTGGCTGAAAAATGGCTAGTTAAGTCGTTCCACATCGTTGGCTGACGGTTATATAACTACACTTACTGTCTGACGGCTACATTTAAATGTTTATAATAAAATAATTATTTTAGATAAACATATTGCTTCGCAGTCTTTTACTTCTTTTACTACTGGACCAAAGCTAGTGTGGGCAAAATATCAATTTCATTTTTGACGATAAATTTCATCTATTTAACGAAATTAAAGGCTGTTATCTTCTAATCGTAAATGTTTGGCCCCCAGACTATAAAATAAATACAAAGAAATCTTGTGGTTTTTTATATATAGGAACGTCCCTTGTGGAAGATATATTGACGCTGTTATTAGAAGAACCCATGTGGTATGTCCCCTACAGCAGTACACATTTAAATTACTTATATCCATGGAAACAACAATAGAAAGTTTGGGAACTTTCAATGTTTTGAACTGTTCAGTTTTAAATTTAAAAGTCAATCTAGCCGCTGCACCTTGGAGAACTACCGAACAAGGAACGATGTGAGGCTAAGAGAGGGGACCAGGAACAGGACCTATATTGAGTTATTTTTACTGTCTATAAATCATAATTTCTGCTCTCACTGTCTCATGACATTCAAAGTACGCGGTTCACATCCTGGTTTTATCTACAATTTATCAGGATAAATAACTAGACCAGTCGATATATTATTGGGTATAAATAAACTATAACATATACAAATATATTACAAAGATAGTAACTTGATTGAAATTGAAGAGATATTTATGTTTGTTGATCTGTTAAATACTTTCTTGTCTCGCATATTGATGATTAATATACAAAATATGGGATTCATCGGTATATTTTCAGTTATATTTGCGCTTCGTGCCGTTTTTAATTATCTATGTACCTAAAGCGAGCATATAGAATCAACTTAATATTTTCAAAGATATTGAACGGCCTTAAGAATTTTGAATCTGATGTACACTGTTAATATAAACATAAAATATTTTAAGAAAACCATTTTCTTAACTATGTATTCCATCTATTTCCCCAGTATTCGGTAGTAGTATACATACTAACAGTGAGCAAAGTAGTGTATAATAACTGACAAATTCTATGAAAGCCCATATAAATTATGTTTAACTGCTTAAATGTCATAATTTGTAAACTTGTAAACAGTTTATGAAACAAAAATGGTTGAAACTATTTTGTTTGGTACTTTCCCATAGTACTCGATACAGAAATTGCACAATATAAGTATTACAGTTATCAATGCCGTACTTGGAATCCATTGAAATTTTAAAATGCTTAAAACATTCCTCTCAATTTCCGGTTCATGAAAATAATTTTGGATTATATAGCATCATTAATGCAATATATGAATATTAATTATGGCATAGTAATGCAAAAGGTGGACATCTATTAGGTACATGCTGAAGAAAGTAATACCAGAATGTGGCTAGGCGACATCTTCTACGGTAGTAGTTAATGTCTCAGCTTATCAACTCCAGGGTACGGGTAACAATAATCTTCACCTAGTATGAAGAAGTCCATTCGTTCATAACTAAAACTACTTCGTTAGTATTTCAATTTAAAATACTGAAAAAACCAGAATTTGTCTTTATGTTTAATTTTTCAATATTTTTAGCTCAGGAATTATAAATGTTCAGATACAAATGGCGTAAACTATTAGATTTATAACCTGTTACTTTTTCATGAATCTGAAGGCTACTAAAATGTTTCTGTGGTATTTACTATTGTTTCAAAGAACAACTCAAATAACTATTGCATATGTGTGCTACGACATCTCTCTCATACTAAAGTGAATGTTATCATGGATCTGAGAGTGAGAAACATTTTTAAGAATGTATATTTAGTGAACCTAACAATAATTTGTGTTCCTAATTACTTGTTTTTTCCAAAAATGTTCTGTTTAGTTTCTACGAATGTATGTACTGATTAATTTAGTCGGAATAATAAGAAATAAATCGTTTTGTATTTACTCTATACATTCATTAAACATTTTAAGATATCTCTAATGCAGTAATCTATGTAAATATTGAATTACATGTGTAAATGTAGATTTTAAAATGGACATTCTACTCTTGGCGTTATTTTCCTATTCCAGCTACTCCAACAAAACTTCATTAACTAAATTATTCCTACTTACTTTATCCTATATTAAAATTGGGATTATATTAAATTAAATGTTTTTAAATGTATTTTATGTACTGTTTTGATGTCCAGTTTTATTGTCCAAAACTAGTGGGAGGGATATGTACTGTTAATGGCCATGGTTTATAATAATAAACATTAATGCTGAAATAATAGTATTTTGTCTTTGTATTGTGAGTTATGTATGAAATGTTGTATTGTTGGTTGATAGGGAAATGTATGTGTGGGGTGTAGGAAATTGTACAATGGATAGTATTTGTTTAAAATAGATGTAGACATAATGATGATTATAATTTATAGTTTATTTTATATAATTAGTGTATGTGTGATTTATCTGTTTTATCTTGCAAGTATGAATCTAATTGAATTTTGTTGTAAAGAGGGTTTTAGGATTATGTTATAATATTTGAAAATGTATAATTGTTGTTCTATCACTGCTAGTTCTTTTATTTTTATAAATCATGTAAATGCCTCAAAACAGGCTTTGCCTTGGAGGCCAATACTTTATTTCTCGGTATATGTATGTATGTATGTGTGGCATGAATGTTAATGTGTCAAGGTCAGCCAGTACTGATATACTATGTAATCGCGTGCTATGCACAGGATTATTTTGCTATGTATGTGGTTTGCATTTATATTTGTTGTATATTTGTATTGAATATGTTGGAATGTGTGCATATTTATGAGAAATAAAGTTTATTCTATTCTTCTTCTTTATATAAGAGTTAAGTATTAAGTGGAAATAAATACTTAGTTTAAGCAATCTTATAAGGATATTAACTTTATCTTATACAGTAAAAAATATTTCTTGAATAATGCTTTGATTATATATGCTTCATCTGGCCATCAGGCAATTAAAAAGATAATGGCAGATAAATATTAAAAAACGCTGCTAAATTACGTAATAAAGGGCAGAAATTGCATTGTCCCTATGAAGAGTTGACGTTATATGAATAGATAAAACGATTACTTCTTGAAAATGAAGCAATATTTGGCGTAAGTTGTAAATTTTTGAGTTTAGAACATCTAAATAATTATAATTCAATGGACATTAATTTTCTCAGTGTATAACGTTACACGGTTAAAAGTTTAAATTTTATAAGCATTTTCCATAAAACTTACATCAGTATCAGCGATGTATTACACTTAATTTCTGTCATATCTACTTCTGCACAACAGCAATTGTAATACTATTTATTAATGACTGGTTGTTTATTTTACTTGTCTGTGTATAAATGTGGCTCGGCCAACGGTTTGTCTTACTCGAAATAAAAATTGTTAAATAGATAGCCTTTAACTAAAATAAACTAGACTAGTTATTGTTGTTTTTAGTTAAAGAATATAGAATAAAACATGTTAAATAACTACACTTTTACTTTAATAAAAGAGTAACTTCATCTAAGAAGAAAACCACAAAGAAGTTGGAATAGCATTAATTTACATGGATGTGTGTTACATTCTTATTTCGGATTTAATTAACAGCTATCATATGCCGGTTTAAAATTTTTATTTGGAAATAGAAAGGAAATTTGCAGTAATTTTTATATTTTAAAAATATTAGTACATTGGTTGAGTTGATAGTTTTAAGAAGTCTTGATTACACTAATTATGTCAAGTTTTAAAACATGAGATGAAACTTTTTTTATTTTACAACCACATAAAGGTAGTTTTAATTTACGAACTTTGTTTTATTATTGGTTTTTTTCTACATTAAAAGTTTTGTATTTTGTTACATTTATATTAAATTTAAAATAATCCTGAACAATCTTTTAAACAATTATGTTACTAAATTATAGAGGAATAAGTATACTTAGTTAAACAAATTAGATAATATAATGTGAAATAGAGATTTGGAATGATTTCCTGACATGTTCAGTATAAAAAAATTTTTCCATTTTGTAATTTGTTTGTTAGTAATTGTATAGATACTCTTTGCATATTTTGTAATGTAATTATTTACAAACAGTATATTTTAGACGCTTCAGAGTTGAAACTGTTTTCTGCCAAAACAAGCGATTACAACTAGTGCCGCTGGCCTGAGATTTGTATGTCTTTGGTGTTCGTTTAAACATTTTTCACTCCGGTAATTTTTAATCAACCAGTGAGAGCTTTTTAAACGAAACCTCGGTAGTGTGAAAGATAGTTAAAGTATATTTCCAGTCTCTTGTATGTCCTCAAGAATTTAGTATCATTCTTCGTTCTTAACATATTACGTAATGGTTAAATTCTTTTAGTTTATCTAACAACACGTATGGAAACACAATGGAATATGGCCGGTATAATCTTGATTAGTATATTTATGGGTTTATATTATTACTACATGATAGGTATTGTTTAGCTACTATCACCATATCTCAAATAGTTCGTTTGGCCTCATAATAGTTTAGTCCCTAATGAATATATTACGTATGGATCTTAGCCTCTCATAAACATATTGCAAGATTTTTAGGAAGCTACGAAGTAATAATAATTAAAGTATAATTAAAAACTTGATTTAAGTCATACATATTTCTGTGCTCATGATTTAAAATGCGCAGAGCTAATTAGGAAACAGGCTAAACTAAATTATACAACTTTTAGACTACGTATAACTAAAAACATTCGAATAATATCACATTTTTTATAAAGTTCTGAAAATATTACGAAAAATATGTGAAATTTCTTTCATCCATATCTTTCTACGAAATATCCAAAAAAATATTTTGAAATCCTTTATCACTACAGCTTAATATCTTTTCAACTGTTTGGAGCTACTGCTCTTCTATGATGAGTAACTTTCTTTATTCAGTAATCCTTAGGCGGATTCTTATCGCCCCTTTGTTTCAAACACTGTTTAGTAGAATTTAGATGAATCCATACGGTTGGGAAAATGTCCCATTTTTTCTCATTATTTTGAAGATTATTCGATAGTAGACTACCCTTTTTGTCTCTCCCATGTTGAATACGTTTTAAATAGAAGGATTTTTAATAACATGGGTACAAATTGGAATCGTTCCATTCACTGGTCTATTACAAAGTTACACACCAAGGCTACACCAAATGTCGCTTAAAAGTTCGCTGATGTTTCATGAGTAATATCAAGTCCTGCAAATAACTAAACTCTAAAATGATATACTTCGCTATAATTCAGTTAACATGTATTACGGCTGACTTGGAGTTTCAAATATCAGCGGTCGTAGTGTTAATATCTTAAAAGTGCTATAATGCTAGGTATTTAAAGTAAACATATTGCAAGCTTCTTCTCGTGAGTCGCTGAAGTCCAGTTCATTTCAATAATTTATCCAGTAAAAGTACCGCCCATGACTCGAGGGGCTGAATAACTCTCATTAAATTTGGTCTATTGAACTGTAAGTCACTTCTAGAAATAAGTTTTTTTCAAGGTCATGACAGTGTCCGTGAATATTGTGTTTAAACAATGATAATGTAGCACACAAATCATAACTTGAGTCGGGTTACTATCCACATTAAAATGTTTATAATTATGTTTTATTCACAGGTTTGCTTACTTAAAATGTGTGTGATGGGTAACCAGATAACAAGCGTTTTATGTAGTGTTAGTAGTAGTGGTGACGTCAGCAATACAATGCGACAGGTGAGACGTATGCAGCAGTTTAAATAAAACATAATTTTATATCCTTGAAAAAAACATGGCATTCATATGATTTATTTTTTAAAATTAATTCTAAAGTGTTATGTTGCCACAATTTTCAAACTTTGGTCAATTCACAAAAAGCCCCGGAAATACCACTAAGAACACGGCGGGACAGCCAGAAGTAGAACTAGGATCAAGATTTACTTGGATGAGTTATTTTCATTCTTTATTAACCAAATATATTTTACTCCCTATTCCTCGTTACCCAAAGGAATCTTTGTCCAATTTTTAAAAACTATTAATCACAGCTCAAAGCACTAGAACTGTCCATCGGTATGGCTAACGGTAATACAAATTAAATATAGTTAAATCAATTTATTTTTATGTTTTGTGTAAAAGCCACTAATTTGTGTTTGGTGTTGTGTATAATCCTCTCAGTACCCATAAAGTACAGGGAGAATCAGTTATCATTATGCCATAGCAGATACACTCATCCAAATATTTTTGTATTATTCAAATCGTTTTATTAAAAATATTTTTAAATTCGTTTATGGGAAACATTTTTCAACTTTACTGTTTTATGGAAATCTTTCTAGAATTTCTAGTAAGCAAGATATTTGTAATGAAGTAGAATTAGTTAATTTTTTTTTATTTAATATATAACAACGATTTTATCACTAGTAAAAGTTAATAATTTATATTCAGTTCTAAAAAATTGTGCACATAAATATGTCCTAGAAGTTTTAACTCATTCTATTAGTTACTGGAATTCACGCCAAATCTCTCTTCCACAGTACAAGAGAAAATAAAGAGTCTATTAAAGTTATACAGTGTTAACAATGTATAATTAAATTCCAATGTTACATTTAAATATTGAATTTTATCTTTATACCTAATAATAATTTAATTTCTGCTTCATGATTAAATATAAATATATCGTTTTGGAGAATAATGGTTGCGCTAAAATCGAGGGGGGCGCGCCCTACTGGATTGAATAATTGCCTGAATAACCGAATCACACACCTTCGTAAGCAATGAGAGCTTTACAACAGAATCAGTGCATCTTTAAACGTGACAGAAAATTTAAATTTCTATTGAATTATTAAAGCACAATATTCATTATTAAAGTTTCCTGTATAATACTATATCCCCTACAATACAGTTTACGAGTACTAAAACTAAGATGTTGCCTTGTATATTATAATCAGAAATCAGCTCGAAATAGTAGAGAAAAAAAGGGTAAAAGGAAGAATTTTATTTTTCATTGCTTAGTACACTTAAAAACCAGTTATACGTAAAAAATATTAAATCAAAGTCAGCCAACCATCATATACAGTCCGAATATTGTCCAATTAATATTGTCTGATTGTGATTAGCTGTTATTTATTTGTATTTTGATCATTTTTAACTGTGGTAAATCAAGGAAAATATATCTCAGATAAAAATAATTTTTGATATTTCCATGATTTTCGATACTACTCTACGATTTCGATTTCCTTTAAGTTTACATCAGCTGAAGATACACGTCATTAAAGTTTTAAATTTTCAACTAAACCACATCGTCATTGAAATAAAACTTGGTATGAGGTTTTAAGAACTATCAGGATTTGTTATTATAGTGTAGCACGATGATATGTGGAAGCCGTCACCAACGGTAAGTTAGTATTTATTATGCAGAGGTTATCATGTATGAATGTTACAATGGCTGGGAGTTATAACAGTTTGTCACATCAGCAATAATACTATCAACATTTCACAATGAATCAATTAAAAGTTGTGGTGTTCCATATATTTACGGCTATAAAACACACATACATTACTTCGTTCATGATCAATGAGGATGAAATCGTTAGTCAGATTAGGGTTATCAAAGACTATAACTCGGGAAGATATAAAATTGCATTTCTTACTATCTGTATGTTCGCGCGTCATGACATATAGAACGTTAACTGACATATATACTTCATAATTTAATTTTGTTCTATATCTGTGTCATATGGGTAAACCATGGAGTATGTCACTTGATGGGATTTGGATCAGTGTTAGCGAAAAGTTTTTAATTGTATTTATAGATGATTATAATGACGATGGGTAAATTGCAGGCTAAGTAAACTGGTACAGTACTGCAAACATTTAAGGTATTTTAAAATGTTATATATTTACTAAAATATCGGAATGTATTTTGAAATAGAAATTAATAGACAGACAGCCAGGCAGACAACCATACAAAGAAACTTTTACATTACCCCAATCAGGCTAAAGAAAACCTGAGACACCATTCTAAGTGATATGTTCCAATGATGGATAGATGGATGGATGGTCAATCAAAAAACGCATTATTATCTATGTAAAAGAATAGGTTTATCTAGCACTTAAAATCAACGTATGTAATCTTTTACAAGAATCGTAAATCTTACTGAATCATAATAATAATTTGCTGACTAATTCATGAGATTCTATAAAGATTACGTAATCAGACGTCATTAGTTGTCTGGATATCTTCAGTTTAACAAATAAAATTTTAAAATGTATTTAATTGTGGTTGCAAACTGAAGTAAAATAATGTAAAATGTACAATTTGTGAAATGAATGTTTCTTTGTTGTATTTTGGGTGTTTTGCAATGTTAACTACAAAATTCATTCATTCGGCGGATCCAATTTTATTATTTACGATTTTTTTGTTTTTACTGATCATGGAGTTATATTCAAAACATGTAACTTTTGACAACAGTTTAAATCTCCTCTTTCACTAATGTTTCAAATAATTTATTGTTTATTTAATAACTTATAAATGTATTAACTTGTGTTTCCTAAATAACTGTAGAAATGCGGTTCAAATTCACTGTAATGTATACTACTGGAATTAGATACATCAGAACAAAAACTTGGATGAAATCTCCGTTGGTTCTTTTAGTTGCAGATATACTAGTCATAACATGACATCGAACAGTGTCTCTGTATACTGTATCAAAACAGTAATATTTAATATTTACACACTAATGTAAGACTGGTAACAAAACATATTGCTCTCAATGTTATGTATGTGATTGGGTAATCAGATAACAAGAAACGGTTTATAGCCCGCCGTACACATGACGTAAAAACCACGTTGTTGCAAAGGAAGTAAAAGTAAAAACTAAAATAAAATAAAAACAGGTGAATAATAAATAATTGTTTTTTAATTAATATTTGTTAATTTCTATGGAAACAACAAATGTAAGGTACTTCAGTGTTTATCGATAAAATCATAGTGTAGTGTATAAAATCCGTTGAACTTATTAAGATGAGTTTTAAAAGCAGGACCAGGAACAAATGCGATGGCCAAAAGTTTGACGAGGACCATGTCATTTTTCAATTTAATGTTAAAAGTCCTGAACCACGCAGAACGAGGAAATCTACAACATATGTACGAAGGCAAACATCAATATCATGCCAAGCACTTAAAGATGAGTTACTTTTATTATGTAGAAGCCAAAGATTTTTCTCTAAATATTCTTCTTGCCAAAAGTAGTTTACATCGTAGTTTTAGCGATTATAATCACAACAACTATCTAATAATAACGTGTTTACAATTAATAGGATTTAATATTTAATCTTTAGATTGCAGAAATCCATCAATTGCACAAATTCAAACCATATTGTAAATATAATTTTCTCAAAATTACCAGATTTCCTTAAGGTACCAAATGTTTAAAAACCCAACACTTATTAAAATAATGTAATCTTTTGGTCACTAAAGGTGAATTAGTATATTTTATAACTATGTACATTAGCTCAAATTGTTGATCCTATATTTATCAGGATAATTGAAAGTAGGTTGGCGTATGATAGTGTTATGATTTTGTAGCTTTGTAGGATTGTGTGTTGAGGGAGAGTGTCTTTTGATAGTAGTAAATGTAGTGACAGGAAGGGGAGAGAGAGATATATTATGTTGTGTATT
Organism: Homalodisca vitripennis; assembly: GCF_021130785.1. Lineage (NCBI taxonomy): Eukaryota > Metazoa > Arthropoda > Insecta > Hemiptera > Cicadellidae > Homalodisca > Homalodisca vitripennis. The sequence goes on along the minus strand of NW_025776244.1, from coordinate 318,253 downwards.
ATGTTGCGTGAGTGTATAAGTGTGTGAGAGGTTTCAAGTCTCCTGTCAAACTGTTATCGATATAATCTTTTTCTTTGGTGTAAATTAAGTTCATATTTTCTTTATTATTTATAAATCATTCATTATCACGTAACCATTTCTGTTATTATTAGCTACAACAAAGCATTAGCGACAACAGTAGCAACAACACCTTCTTCATTAAAAAACTAGCCGTACGTTTACATATTTCTATCTTGCATAAAAGTGAAGATTATAATAATACTTAACCCAAAATGTGAGTTAGCTTACAAAAATTGTTTAGAGGATAGACTTATTAACGTTATAACATCCGTATACAGATAAACTAAATATATTTTCTATTCTAATATGGGTGGAAAATTATTTGCCTGAAAAAAAGTTTAACCTGAACTATGTACGCTTTACTATAAATCTATAACTTTCAGAAACGTTATATACAGTTTATGAATAAATGTTGGAATATTCTGTGTTAAATGTTTATAATAATACATATCTATTGTATGTATTATGTGGTTCTGTTGTAATAATTATTATTTAGTTTTTATTAAGTGCATGTTTTAGAGTAATAGTGCATGGAATAGACACACAACAAGGCTGTTGTAGTTCCAGACTTATGCGTGTCAACGCTTTAGCTTTTTTCATTACTTTAACCTAGATTGTAGTTTGAATGATTGAATTGTATCCCTGAGCAATGGAAAATTTCGGGAATAATCCTGTTTCCTTAAAAAATGTTACTAGTAATTCGTGAAGTAACGTTAGGAATAATTATTAGAGGACATTTAAAAGTGCATTGTATTGCAGACTAATTGAATGTGATATGATGTTATGTAGGTTTTTTAGATGTAGCTCTATAGTAAAAAGCCATGTCAAACATGCAGTGGGTTGGATTTCGAAACAAGTACGATATAAATATGTTTATTGATGTACTTGCAACTAGAGAATGTACGAATATGTTGTACAGGAATTTTGTTGCCTTTCAGTATCAGCGTAAGAAATGCCTACAAAGTTAAGAATTAAAAGAAAATAGGGAAACAGCTGAAACATACCCAAGAGTACAATATGTACAAATTACGTATATCCATAAAAACAAATATATATAGGTTTTATTCAGTAATTGTTCTATAGCTCAGTTTATGATGAAAACTGTTCTATTTCGAGCGAGTCCGGGAAACTCCTCAAGGATACATTATGGCCAGGATCAGGACCAGACCTTACAGATGAGTTACTTTTTTTATTTTCTTAGAAATCACAGCATATGCTCCTCGATCTCTCACTAACAAAGCAGTTTATACATCCTAGTTTTAGTGACAGAACATCGGAACAGTTGCATTGACAACACTATTACTAATTAACAACATTGAAATACGAGTTAATCATTTCATACCTGCACCTTCTCATCTATTGGGCGCACGCTAAAGAAATATTACATATTCTACTGTCTTGGTAGTATGTGTTTACCGACTCGGCTATACCACGTAAAGGGTCAGAGTTTGAGTTCCGAATCGGACGTTCTATTCACTAACAACAGTTTTTAATATACACGGGTGCTAGTTATGAATGAAAATTTCAATATTCTTGAGTCATACGTGTTTATAACTTAACTATTGAAGTATTTGTATAGTAATTATATTTTCAAGTATACCGTATTGTGGACTATTTGATTTAAATTTTCCAAGGAAAATAACTGAATGGAAGTGGTTTCTTAATAAAAAGAGAGAATGCATTGTGTGACAGACTTTACGTCCTGTGCAGATATGGACAAAGCGCTCTCTAAGCACAAAATCTAGTATATAACAGCTTATTATTTTAAACTTCTCTAATATGTTTTTTGGTGATACTAAAAAAATACCTTATCTATATTTTAATACAAAACATAGTAATTTTTTTTTACATTCAAACAATAAAAATATCTATCCCTTAACGTGCGCAGTAAAAATAAAATTATAATTTCTTAAAGTACAGGAGGGTAATCAATGTCAACTATGCAATAAATCTGGAAAGTAAACTTATCTAGTGTGACTACCCTATTAGTGTTAGGGTAGAGGTTTGAACATTGCAGGATTGTTATGGAGATAGTTATACATTTCTTTTTATCAATCATATTTAGGAGATAATAGTTACAAAAAATCGCAATGAAATATTTGATAATCAAATTAAATATATTTAATCTTCACTTCCCACTAATTTTCAAATAATGGATTGTTTTAAATTAAATTATGAAAATTTTATTTTTCTTCCCCTACGAAATTATATAATATTGTAGTTTCAATGTACAATGTACATTGAATCAGTTTCTATTTAGGTATAACGCGTTTACAAATAACAGGGGTTTTACAATGAGGAAGATTATCTTGATCAACAAATAACTTTCGCATATTTTGTGAGCTAAAAAAGAACTTGAGATTTATGTGTTTAAATCCTTTCAGTACTGTAAGTGTACAGAAAATATCGGTTTACAATCATTTCCAACTCTTCGTCCAAGCTACATACTATCCGTCATACATAACTGATAAAAAGTGTAAAGATTATTTAAAGAATTATTCTCATATATTTTTTGAGCTAAAAAAGAACATGAGATTATTCTTTTTAATCCTTTCTGTTCTCTAAGTGTTCAGAAAGAATCAGTTTACAATCATTTTCAACACATCGTCCAAGCTACATACTATCTGTCATACATAACTGACAAACGTGTAAACATTACTTGAAGAATTATTCTCGTATATTTTGTGAGATAAAAAAGAACTTTATATTTAAGTTTTTAAATCCTTTTAGTACTCTAATTTACAGGAATAATCAGTGTATAATCATTTCCAACACATCGTCCAACCCATATAATATCCGTTCTTACATATCTGATAGAAAGTGTAAAGATTATTTCAAGAAATATTTTTGTATATTTTGTGAGCTAAAAAAGAACTTGAGATTTATGTTTTTAATCCTTTCAGTACTCTAATTGTACAGAAAGAATCAGTTTCCAATCATTTAGAACACATCGTGTGTGCTATATACCATCCCTTCATATTCTGCTATATACTAACCGTTTATACATATCTGATAAATAGTTTAAAAATTACTTGGAGAATTAGTTACTTAAATATGTCTGAGATATATTACTCAGGCATTTAATGGCAGTGCAATATTGAAAATAGTTTGGAATACGCGAATGCTAGTTGACTTAAGAATAAAAGACACATCTTAATAACATTTAATTGTTTACACTCAATAAAATAATAACTATGTTAAACAGGTTTGAGGAGAAATGTGGTCTGTAATTGTTACGGAAACCATCTCCAGAGCTCTAAAGTTAACCTACTCACACAATTAAGTGTTAAATTTATTTCGCTTGTTTCTTGTCGTAGTACAAATAATTTTTTTATTCATTTTGTAACACATGTTGCAGTTATTAAACATTTGGTTTCGGAAACTGAAGTACAGTTTTAATAAAATTCTTTATCTTTAAAAAATCATTTTTAAAATAAATATAAAACGCAACTGATATGCCCTTTGTTCCTATTAGCTCAGAATAAAACAGATGATAGTTAGTTTAATTAAAAATATTAATCGGAACTGTACTACTCTATAAATTATTAAACATATCAAGAACCACGTAATATCATATTAATATGTACAATGCTGCTAAATTACTAAACAAATAGCATGTATTACTGTGTCCCTCATAAAGAGGTTGACGCCTAACTTCTAGACGAAACATTAATAGCCTCTTTGGGCATAACAAAGTTCCAGAAACCAAATGAAATCGCTACTAATGACGTCATGGAAAACATAGAAATATTTTAAAGACATTGGGGGATTCATATCTTAATTTAAGAAATTTAAATTCATATAAAAGAGGTGGTAATTGTTTTTTGTATTAGAAGCGTAACCGTGTTAAAGTAAACACTTAATTTTTTTTTATTGTGACTGTTTATTTTATCATTACGTAAAGATTAAAAAAGTAAATTTTATTAGTTTTGTTAACGTAATAAATGTGTAACGCAAAGTTTAAATGGGATAGTTTATATTCCTGATAATGTGGAAATAAATGTATTTAATAATTTAAAGGTAACTTCTACTAAAAAAAACCTCAACCCCGGTTTGTGTATATTTGATTATATAATATTAAAACTCACCCAAACTTATGGTTGCTTGCTTCCTAATTCGGGGATAAGAAGGATTTGGTGATTGGTTAATTCGGAAATGAGGTTTCCAAATGTAATGTTCACAGTTGTATCCAGTTTCGAGAATCGTGCGGATCGTAATTGTACTCTAACGCTCAGCCCAATGATATGTGTTGTATAAAAATAATCAATGTATTTCGTAGAAATATTAAATGATTTGTTTGCAAATCTAGTAGACAAAGAGAATTTGGAAGTAAAAAGTAAACCGAAGTTGCTAATAACTTATTGTTGATAAAACTGTTGTTTGCCCGTTAGTTTGTTAATGATTTTAAACGCAAGCATCTCGTGTAAAGTCTCGTCACGGGGAGGCCGGCAAACACAGACCACATAAGTCATATTTACATATTTAGAGAAAACTTAGTTACATATACGGGGGTTTTGTTTTGGCAGGTCCCCAAGTATACTGCCATAGTCAATCTCGACGGGGAGTTTTGTTTAGGCAGGTTTCCTAGCTTACTGCTAGAGTCAATCTCGATTGTTCGGGCAGATCCCATAGCCTATTACCAGTGTCAATCTGGTTTACTGAAGAAGTTTGCCGTACACGAAGTTCCTCGAGTAAGGGACTTCATCGGATACCCTATCAGGACGGATAAGTTATACTATAAATTGCACAACTGCCATTGGAATTTGACTTTATTGCGCTTATACTTGGCTACAAAAATTAATTCTATATACTCTTATATAATAACGGTATTACATATCTATAAAACTGAGTTTATAAGAGTTTACATATTACAAGATATGTCATTCTGTCATACGCATAAATAGATGAGTTGTTGCAACACGAGATTATATAATACTGTGAAATGTCATGTACATATCAAGATACGACATATACATGTAAATTCTGTCCGTAGATCTTCTCGCTGATAATATATTCCTAGATGTTTGACACGTTTGAGATATTACATAACGTTGTTGTTTTAGTATGATAATTTTAAAATTACATAAAGACTGTTAAAATATCTTTGATGTTTATTCACATGTAAAAGTTTTAAATCTTAAATTATCCACATGTTGTTTCTTAAAATTATCTTTGCAAACATTTAGAAATCATTTTGTTGTACTAAATTTATTTGAATATTTATCTATTTAACAATTCTCTCGTTTTCATTATGGCTACACCAATGCAAAAATTTTAGCCGAACTGGTGAGCAAACTCTCTCTTGAGTGACTGCACTATAATTGAACTCGATATTACCTTTATAGAAATTAGTTTCATGAAAATGTCAGGTCATGGGTTTCGTTGTTCTCAATATATTTTTTGAAAACTTAGACAGTCAGAAATGACATTTGTCTTGCCCTCGAATAATTTTAGTCTTCTTATTTCTTAGCCAGAGTAAACAAGATATTGTTGTAAGCACGTTCTTGGAATATATATTATGATTATTATCATCACACCTAGTATTTTTAGTCCAGGCAATTGCAATATAAAACCCAAAGCTAAATTAAATTTTAGGAAATAAATTTTACTGGTTATATTTTGAAAACTTTATTTTGAGGACATCAGTTTATAAGGCTGATAAAGAAAGATAAAGGATAACGTTTTAGAAAACATTGAAACGACTCAACTGCTCTCTTACAAAGCAGGTGACAAAGAGTAAATTTTATCGAGAGTCCGGTTTACATTACTGTGATTTTCATTTAAAATCATCCAATGCGGTAGGTTAAATTTGTTTTTATATTACGCTATAATCTGCGTAATCCTACACTATCATTATATGAAGACTATAATTTTCTGTTAGTATATACACAATAAATTGCCTTATAAAAGGTATAATACTTAAATGCGAAGGCAGGGTCTCTTTAATTTTGTCTTCTCTACTTCAAAAACCACTACCGCGCCACAATCACCGTTATACATATGCCAACAATATGTATCACAATATTTAATATATAAATAAGTATGACATAAAGTAGGAGTAAAATTAGGAAAATCAAGTTTCGTAAAACATTTGTAGGTTTACATATTGTTAAATATAAATTAAATGAATAAATATAAATATATATATATATATATATATATATATATATATATATATTATATATTAGAGAGTATATATACATATTGGCAGTAATTTTTGGTTTCATTACATTTATATAATCAAAATTGTATTTAATACATTTAATGATTTAATAATATTTTCTTACTGTTAGCCTACCAGATGTTATAAATGTTGATAACGTTAAATTTAAGTAAGATAAAGAGTTCGTTTTGACAATGGACTCTCTTAAAAATGTGTAAAAACGTAGAAGAAAACGTTGTGATCAGAAGTACTTTTTCAGACAGAGAGAGTTAGATGGAGACACAGTGGTAAGGTAATAGACTCAGTGGGGTTCCTCGCTCTGAGTTGGCATGTTACTTATGTTACGTTCTTTGGTTTAAAATCAAGTATGAGAAATAATAACAAGCTGCATCTATACACGATCCTATAATATATGATAGTGTCGAGTGCCTTTATAAATATTTATGTAATTAAACATAAAATAATATGGAGTGTACGGCATATTGTTAAGCATTTAATATTACATTTTTATTGGGAAATAACTTCAGTGAATTTATTTTAATGTAAGTTTATAAAAGTTCACTATAGGGAACTTTTCGGAAATAAGATTCTTTTCTTTCATCAGTAATATTTTCATTTATCAGTATATTCTGTAGCAAAATTAGTGTGTATATTCAAGACTATTACACCAATACTCTTATTGAAACCAACATTAGTAAAATTTTCGTCAAATTGTAAAACGAAAGCATCAGCAAGTAAGATGCACTTGTCATTCATTTATAAATATTTCATATTTTTAAATATATCTCTCTTACCAAATTTAACTGAAAAAGTAACAATTGCATGCAATTGCAAACAAATGTTCCTGTAAAGGTTATAACATTTCAGACTTGTTATGATAACAGTTACAGACTACATTTTATCAGTGTTGTACATGAGTAAAAATTAATTACAAACAAACTGTTTGAAAACTAAATGAAATGATATTGAATCCTTAACCACTAACCCATTTTCAAATAATTGATTGTTTATTTATAAAATTTTCAATTTAGTAACTTGGGCGCATAAAATAACTTTAGAATTTAATTAATTTTAAATGCACTGAAATGTAGACTACTGGAATTAGAAAACATAGCGAAAACAGATATACTATTAAGCAATACCATGACATATCGAATAGTGTGCCTGGAATTTGTATCTAAATTATGATAATTTATCACGATACTGTAAGGCAGGCAATGGCAGATGTTTGCGTCTCTAGTATATTATGTGTAACGGTAATCTGATAACAAGAATCGGTGTAATCAATTCAATTCAATTTTGTATTCACATAATTGATTTGTACAATTTTACAAAAAGTATACAAATATTGTGTTTTGTCAAGTAATATAATGGAGTAATCTATAATCAATTAAAAACAAGCAAGAACGAGATACCTTAACTTTCTAATTAAAAATTGAAAGGAAGTAAAAAATTAAACTCAAAGAACTACTTAAGAGAATAAAACACTGAACTCTTTAGGAGTTTTCTTGGCGATCTCTTAATCCCAGAAAGGGAGATTTCTGCTCTTATTTGTTCCGGTAACCTATTGAACAGCCGAATACCAAAATAAAACGGACTCTTCCCAAACTTGGCCGTTCTGTGCTGTGGAAATTTAGTTTAGTTTTATTTCTTGTATTGAAATCATGGAAGTCTGTTGTTTTAGGAATTTCATCAAGATTTGTATAAGTGAGAATGAGAACTTCGTAATGAATGCGATGTAAAGATTTTGAAATTTTTAAAATATTCTTTGCAAGAGTCGGATTTGCAGAGGTTAAAAATTATTCTCAGAACAGACTTCTGGGATCTTAAAAGCCAGTCTAAAGAAGATGGATTACCCCAAAACGCTATACCATAGCGCAGAATACTTTCACAGTAATCATAGTAGTAGTCGTAACGCAAGTGAAGGTATCCAGAAAGTAAGAAACAGGTGAAACATAGACACCAGATTATATATTATTATTGTTTTAATATCCATGGAAACAGCAGAATAAAATTATTTGAAAGTGTTCGATAATTTCAAAAGTGTTGTTTACTTAATTCTTTTACCTCATGCTACGTTGGGTTGGAAAAGCAAGTCCAGGGACAGGTGCAATGACAAAGCTTGATAAGGGCAAGGACATTTGTTATAGTTCAGTTTAACGTTCAGAGTCGTTCAACATGCAGGACGTCAGGAAATCTTCACCAGGAGTAGGAGCCGAAGACCAGGATCAAGACAAGGACTTATAGATGAGTTACTTTGATTACTTTTAAATCATAGTTTTGGCTCTAGTTTTCTTCTTACCTAAAGCAGTTTACATGCAAGTTTTAGAGATTATTAATTACAGTAAACAACAGTAAAACAGTTTAAAGTATACGCATTTAAAATTGTAACAGAATTTTAATCTTTTAAGGATTTTATAATTTATTTATTTATTTCGTTAAGATTATCATAATCAAACATTAACGTTAGTATTCTTTGTGTACCAAAAGAAAAAATACTTGTAACTTTGGGTTGTTAATCCTTTAGTACTTTAAATATACAGAAATAATTAATTTATGTTTTGTTTCTAAAACATTGAAACATTTAAGATCCCTTCATAAACATGAGATAAAAATTATAAAAATGAATCAGAGAATTATTTTATTAAAGGTGTCTAATAGTCATCTTTCTGGGATTTTATAATAGAGTTAATATGTAAAAAATGTGAAATTATTGAATGCTGTTTCACTTAGTATTAAAGTTCGACACTTAATTACGTTTAGTTCTTTAAAGTCAACAATTATGAAAACTGTATTGTGCAGATATGAAGATGAATATGGTGTGTATGTTTTAATTTATTCAATTAGTTGCTGAGATTACAACCAGAGCACTCATCCATTTCACAAGAGAAACAAAATGAAGTGATATAGTGGTAGAAACAACTTATTATATTACATATTCAAATTGAAATTTTACATTTTTACTATGAATAATAATTTTTGTTCTAATAACTGTTTCATGGTAAAATATAATAAAACCTTCTGGAGAATATTGCACAGCATGTTCCATATCATGAGCAAAGTAGCATGGTTTAGGTTTAGGTTTAGGTTTTGGTTTTTGTGACTACAGTAGATCATTGCCTACCTAAGTTTCCGTGAAAAGTAAAGTTTGTTGTCATAAATCAATTAAAAATAAAATAATTTAAACAACTCATACTATTTACAAATACGAGTAGTAATTTAAACTAATCAGTGCGTTCTGTGTAAAATATAGGTGAAATATAATATCGTAGGTCTTGCAAATTAAATCGTACACTAACTATGGGCTGAAAATTATAACAACTTCTAAACGGAGTTTTTTTTTTAATAGAGTAGTATACGAGTAATCTTTCATTTAAGCTTACACATAGACGTTGAACTTTCAGTCTACGTTAGAGATAGCGCAGGTTCGAATCCTGCCTTTGACCGTTGCACTTCTTATCAGTACCAAATACCTTGTACTGTATCGACTCATCCCCTTATTCTGTTTGATATGATCCTCACACAGGCCAGTGGCCTATAAAGACGGGCAGAATAAGGCCTAAATCAGATTGGCTTATCCTTTCAATGTAAACAGAAAAAATATACGCATACTGAAACGCTGAACTACGATTTCTTTTCATTGTTGCCGCCTTAACCTACTAATTGATTAACTTTCAATCTGAATCTGATTTTGAGTTTAATTTTCTTCAATAGTATATTAAAAATATTACAATATATGTTATTCTGTCATACACATGCATTTATGAGTTGCCAGGATTACATGATATTGTGTAATCTCATGTACATACCCATGAGAACACATACATCTAAATGTTATACCTACAATCTCTGCCAGATACTGCATTTACAGATGTTTAAAATGTTAAAATTAACAGATTGTTCAAATTTTTATATTCTTGTAATTTTTAGGATTAACGAGACGACTGTTAAAATAGTTTAAATGCTTCTTAGCCTATACATAAGTTTCTAAAATAAACATATCCTCTAGTTGTTTGTGAAAGTCTGCAAAAACATTTATAAAACATTTCTTCTACTCAGTTTGCTCAAAAATATATATTCTATAGTCGAATATATACAAATTCCGTATCGGCGTGATGGGGCGTCCTTACGTTGGAATGAGAGGGAGAACTGCCTGGTTGGCTACGTAACCAATAGGAGCGAGAAGCGTCTGACGCGGTTGCCATAGCAACAGGCACTATTGCCACATCCAACCTCGGCGACCGCTTCTCTGCGCAGTCCTCAAGTGCTACTAGAGTGACTTCTTCGAGTTTACTGCTAAATTTGTTGTTTGTGTTCGGTGTTTTTGCTGTTCGTTGTGAATATCAGGGTGTGAGTGTGTGTGAGTGTGTGTTATATACTGTACGTTGTACATTAACTATCACCGTAATGGAAAGAAGAGGAGGAACCAGTGCTAATAAAAGAGGCCGCCCTCGCGTTCGCCCACTGAGACCATCACCATACACCAAAATCGGCTAGGGCTCTGCTTTGAGCAGTCAGTCACGAGAACTTGTGGTTAAAGTCCGGAAATTTTTCAGCAAGAAAAGGATAACGGGGCTATTTTAATACCAATAGATAAAGTGGTAGAAAGATCCGCAGCTGCGTTAGGCATAAACAAAAGCACCGTTGTTGCAATTTGCAAGGAGAAAGAACGTTTAAATGGGGTTGGTAATACGACCTTACAGACTCCTGGGAAAAAGAGGAAGAAACAAAAACCGTTACTGCCTTAGATGGTTTCCAACAGGACGATATTCGCCGTCATGTACATTGGTTATATTACGAGAAAAGAACATCCTACTTTAAAAAAACTGTTAGTTTCAGTTAGCTCTGATTTTATTCCTCTTTGTACCCAAAGTGTGCAGGGAGAATCTCTTTACTGTTTCATGATAAGCATCAGCATCCATAGAGGCAGCATTTTTCTCTCAAGAGTGTTTTAGTTACTTTGGGGTTTCAATACAAAAAGTTGAAAAAAAAAGTGTGGTTAGACGAAACATGGGTAAATACCGGCCACACTGTCTCACGAGGATGGACTGATGACACGACTGAAGGAACTTCAGCCGCTCCTATTGGCAAAGGTGGTAGGCTGATTTTACTGCCCGCTGGTACATCTGGAGGGTTTGTTCCTTAATGTTGCTTGTTATTTGCTTCAAAGCACCACAGACTACCATGAAGAAATGAACGATGACACTTTTTCAAAATGGTTCAGAGAATCACTTCTACCTAACCTTTCTGCTCCATCGGTTATTGTTATGGGCAACGCCCCATACCACTCCAAGATTTTAGATAAGGCCCCAACGCTGTGAATGCAATATTAGGTTTTCAAAGTACCCAAATTATTTGTCCTTCACGATATCCGAATTATTTAGTAGTTGTAGATTATTATATAGTATAATGGTAACATATTAATATCGCACATATTTGTTTTAAATTAAAGAAATTTCTTTTCTGATTACTAGTGTAAACAATCAAAAGACAACACAAACTGACGCGTTGTTTGTTGGTAAGTACGCTGGCGCGCATCGTCTGATGTTTTCTTCTCAGTGTTCGGTGAGAAAGTGATCGCTCACGGCAGTGCCCGCACCAACGCGGCAACATCGCGGCATCAGTCTCCCCACTGCTCGCTGCCCCTCCACACCCTTCCGATACGGAAGGTGTATCTATTCGACTATAAGCAATTTTCTCTTTGATCAATGTGTAAAGGTTCGATAATGATCAGCCAAATCTTATACAGTGATATGCACTATAATCGAACTCGATATTGCCTTCATATAAAGTAACCTAATTGATAACCTGCCTAGTTTGTGTTTCGCTCTGATTTTAATCCTCTCTGTACCCAAAGTGTGCAGGGAGAATCTCTTTACTGTTTCATGAAAAGCATCACCATCCATAGTGGTATTTACTTGTTTTGCATACTTAATCAAAAGTTTATAGTTGTTCAAGAGAAGTATATTCTTACGTATGTAACACAGATATCCCTACGGCATTTTGTAGGAAGTTAAATATTTACAAATAGTTCAGCCTAGTGTATGAAAACCAGCAAAGATTAAAAACGATTAATTGTAGTAAGTGAAATTTTACACATTCAGAATTTTAAAAAATTGACTGGAACTTATTGTATAAAATACGGTCTATAATTTGTAATCCATTATATTAGTTACGGGAGTTTACACCAGAGCACTCTTCCACGCAACATTAAGTATACAATGTTTAATTGGACTAAGGTCAAATCTTTAATGGACTCATTATGTGCTTGTAATACTAAGATTTTCAGCATTAAGTAATAATTATTTTCGGTGAATACCTATTTGAGAAGACCATCCGTGATTAGATATTCGTTAGGAATATAAATTGAATAAATCAAAAAAAATCTCTGAGAATTTGAATAGATTTTTCGAATATATTAGATTACTGATGATAATATATTTACTCGAGATTTTTAAGTATTTGAGTGTGTAAAAATGCATAGTCGTCTTGAGATCTAATATCTGATTTCAATTTCACCCTTTAAAAGTAAAGGTGAATAACACATTCCTCTACTTGTCATTACTGCTGGCCATAACTGAAACGTTTTATAAAGTAATCTAGCGTTTATTATATATTGTATTAATACTTAGGCTGTTACATAGGTCCATTATTTAATATCAAAATAGAAAACCATTACAAATCGTTCATCAAAAACTGAAAAAGAATGTGTCCTGCCTTTCTATATGTATTCCTTTTAGGAACAAATTAATAAATTAAGTAGAAATATAACTACAGGCACTTGTAAACTAATAACATAGATTTTTATATTTAACGATAGCCATTAATTACTGTAAAAATGCCATCACAGTATGATACTACAGAAGAAACCCAACTACTAAACCTGAAATGTGAAAACCACAATAACTTATTTAAACGTATTACTACACAAAATATTAGTATAAGTACAAGAAATATAGACGTACTATCGCACTGTAATTATCATAAACTAGTTTTTACCTTAGCCACACTCGGTGCAAGAATTATTTCATCTTTGGCGTACGATAAACCTCACGTCGCACCCACATTGAATTCGATGTTATCTATGGAAAATTTTAATACAAGCTATTAATTTTAAGAGAAGCTCGCATTAGGCTTCTTTCGGTGACTGTAACACTTCCTGCAGCACTCTTCCGTGGTTTTTCTTTGTACAGACAGTAGTTGGCGACCTGAAAAGCCAGGTCCACTACCTGTTCTTCGAAATTTTTCAACAACACGAAAAATCAAAGCATTACTAGACGGGTTTTTGTGGAAATGTTTCTGAAAACGTAATGCAGTGTATGACAAGCTTGGCCTACCCGCTCGTCCAATTCAGTATGAGCGAAGATTATGCTCTAGGATAAAAACTTTCTCTACCATTGTTAGTAAAAACTACCCTCAAATAAGAAGGAAGTAATAAACACGAAGCTGCGGCAACAATCGTCAATTGAATTAGCTGATCGAGAAGGTGGTTCAGTTTCAGTACTGTTTTTTTATGGCTAATACTGTAGTTCTAGTTTTTGCTAATACTTATTAATGCTAAAAACACCACAAATCAGTGGAACAGTTAACATGTAATTTTAAATCATTTACAATTAAATTAACTTTAATACGTAATGGATTTATTAAGGAGTTTATTTCATGTTTCATACAATAAATCGTAATTGACAAATAACACTTGCTTTTTGGGTTTTTTACATAAATAATTTATCTATCATTATGTAGCGACTTGTACCAAAAGTGTACAGAAAGAATCGCTTTAACAATGTGTTTTCTCTTAACCTGTGCTCAAATATGTTTTAACCCATTCATACATATTTAATAACAAGCGATAATATTACTAAGAGAATTATTGTCTTATAATGGGTGATTCAAAAAGATCGCCGGTTTTTAAAAGACCGGTAAATTTTATTTGATCAGTTGGCAACAATGTTTGACCTTGATTCTATTTCTGACTACATTCCGATTGTTGACGCAGCTGATATTTCTCTCATTAGTGCATTCTGTGTCTAACCATGGAGAAGTTTACTTGTGCGCAACGAGTGTTAATAGTGATAACGTTTTATCAGAGTGGAGAGAGTTATGCGGCTACTATTAGGCGACTTCACGGTACTCTAGGACGTAATGAAGCACCGAATGAATCAACAGTTCGCAGACTCATGAAAAAGTTTCAAGAAACGGGTTCAACAGTCGACCTCAAAAGTTCTGGACGTCGTCGCTGTGCCCGAACTGAACAGAATATTGAGGTGGTTCGTGACAGTGTGGCTGTTAGCCCAGCGAAATCAATACGTCGCCGTTCTCAACAATTGGGTTTAAGATGTTCTTCTGTACGGAGAATTCTTCGGTACGATCTCAAATATTATCCCTATAAAATTCAGCTGACGCAACAATTGAAAGTAGCAGATCACCAGAAGGGACGACAGTTTGTTGATTGGGTATTGAGAAATTTTTGAGAATTTGCAGGAGGAAGAAAACTTCGCAATGAATATCATCTTCAGTGATGAAGCGCACTTCCAATTGAACGGATTTGTTCAGAAACAGAACTGCCGTATCTGGGGTTCAGAAAACCCTCACATGATTAACGAAAGGGAAATGTATCCACAACGAGTGACAGTTTGGTGCGGCTTTTGGTCGGGCGGCGTCATCGGCCCTTATTTTTTTGAAGATCAGGAAGGGCAAGCTGTGTCAGTGAATGGAGACCGATACCGTACGATGATTAGGGAGTTTTTGTGGCCTCATTTGGGTAACATAGACATTGACCAGTTGTGGTTTCAGCAGGTTCCACCTGCCACGTTGCCCGTGCAACAATTCTGTTGCTCCGTGACCGCTTTCAGGATCGCGTCATTTCTCGTAATTCTGACCATCAATGGCCACCAAGGTCGTGAATTTCATCTCTGGGGTTACCTAAAGTCATTTGTTTATGCCAATAAACCCCGAACCATCAATGAGTTGAAGGAGGAAATTCGACGGGTTATCGGCCAAATTGAAGTGGAAACTTGTCGTGCAGTCATGACTAATTTCATAGACAGAGTTGTTGCGTGCCAGCGTAGCAGAGGAGGACACATGCATGACATTATTTTTCATACATGAAATCGGAAGGTTAGATGAACATATTTATGTATTTGATTTCAGATTTTCATTAAAATAAATCTCTTAATTTGATATATCAAAACCGGCGCTCTTTTTGAATCACCCTTTATATGTTAAAATATATTTTCGTACAAGTTGAAATTAGTGAATAATAGTTGAAAGGATTACAATTCATAGCTTAACTATGTTTAACCCTTTGAGTGCCGCAGCGTTTTGCTATATGGCATGCATAAAATTCCGAGCGAAAATGACTGGTTCTGCAAGGGTCTGGTTAAAAATTCATAAAAAATTTATTTATTGGTATAATGTCTTGGGTTTTTGTTTTTGATTTAGACACATTGATCATTTATTTAACGTTTTTACATAAATAAAAAAAATCGTTAACAAAAACGTTATGAGCAAAAATATTTAGTTTTTTATTTTGATATTATTCCTTATCTTTATACTTCTTTAGGCGCGTTGAGCTTTTTGGTAGAGGGTTAAATCCTCGGTTCGCGTCACCGACATGCTAATGATACTAACCTGCATGAAAAAGTCAGTCTCGCTGTGTTTTTTAACCGTAGACTTGGCCGCGGACTACTAACCTGCATGAAAAAGTTAGTCTCGCTGTGTTAAAACTGTCCGCGCGGAGTATGAAAACAGACTGCGAAAATCAGTGACCTTTACGGCTTCCTCTCGCGATTTAAAATTGAAGCCAATGTCGTACAATTCTGTAAGATGCGTCAAATTAAAGCTCTTAATATTAGCAATCTATTGGTTACATTTTTAAATATTTAAAAAATTTTGTAATAATTTTGATTATTGTTTACATTTTACATAGCGTTTACAATGACAAGAAAAAAGTAGTGAGCGAAGATTTTTTTTTATTTTTTGGTCAGACAAAATTTGTCAGCGAGAAAGTTGTGTGAAAATAGATGAATATTTTTTTTGTAATTTATCATTTTTTTATTGGAAGTTTAGTTTAGCCTATAGTAGCGTATGAAGTGATGAGTGAAAGTTTCTGCCGGAACTGTAGTTGGCGCATTGGCTCACTGATACCGTATTAACTCAATAAATTAGTTTATTATGCAATAAAAATACCTTTACGAAAGAACCAAGTTAATTTAACTCATTTATTAGTTTTAAAAATATTGTGGGTTTAATTGTTATTGCAATTATATACTTTATCCGTAGCAATAACTGTATTATTTACAACGGTGTTCAACTCACTGTTGTTCACTCGTTGTTTACTGACTTGTATTCTATGTTTAACTAACTATTAATTATACAGATAAATGAATAATGAAAACAACGAATATATTGTTAAAAATTTTTAATATTTGTACGAATATTTGTATTTAAAATTTAGCATTATTCATTTTAATTATGTTTTTAATATTTAACCTCTTCATCATGAAATGAGTATTATTACGGTATAAGATTTATCTTACTAGCGTGGTAAAATAGATTTCTAGTTATTTGATAATATTTTTTCGTGGATTTTAAAATTGGAAAATTAAAAAAATTTTATAATAATTTTAGATTTTATGAAATATGTTTATTTATTGTTTTTATTAAGATATTGTTAAGATAATTGTATATTAATTATTTTTTCAACCACTTTGTATTTATATTTTGTTCATGATTTGTTTAACCCATCATATGTAACTAATAAATAAAACATAAAAAAATTCATATAATTTTTGCATATAGTTTTAATTACTCTCAACTTAATAGTTCCGTTTTTTTAGTTTATTGTCGAAGTGCCACAGCGATATTGATAAGCGGTACCACTAATGAAAATTCATTATATCCAATCTTTAATACTGTGAGTACGTGAGGATATCGAAAACAGCGCAGAAGTAATATCGTATTACATATCCTCTTACCCGATATAGGTTGGTGAGAATGTGCTGTCGGTTTTGTTGTAGTTTACGTTGTGGAATACTTACTTGCAGCCTAAGGATGCGTGTTGTATGGAACTATTTTAAACACAAGATAGCCAGAGAAGACCCTTTGTGTAGTATAACAATTATTTTCAAACATGTCTTCATTCTATCATATATATATATAGAGTTTTCCGAATCCTCGAATGAACCTTTTTCCTTGCTCACAGAAGTTATATTTTGTATATCTAATCATGAAATATTTGAAAGAAATAAGGCTTTTAAAGGTCATGTCTCCCTAATAGAGAGATCTTTCTTAATTTAAAAATGCATTAACGCCAGGGTCCTTATACCTCAAGTAGCACCTGAAGTTTGAAAGTTACAGTAAAGACAAATTAGTGTTTCTGAGTGTTTCAGTATTATTGGTGATATTTTATAAATTGTTATCAATCGATCTTCTGCTATACCTTGACGTTTTGTACCAGCTTTGTGCCGTTATATTGAAAAATAACTGTTTGTACATTAAGTTGTGTATAGAGCAGTGAATTAAATCTCAAAAGCAAAATTTATTATTTTACTTTCGAGATTTATTTTTTACCAACAGTAGCTTAGTAAAATATGCTTGTTTATTCTTGTTACTTTTGTATTAAATTATTTACAACTTTAATGGTAAGACAAAAAGTTTGACTTAATGATTACATTAATCAAATTCTGAGCTTCTTTTATTTGGAATCCAAGATTGACACTTTCTCGTTTTACTGAACAAGAGTAGTGGTGTCAAAGAGAAGTATTGTCCAATTACCGTTTACTGCCTGACGGCGAGGCGCTCATATCCGGTCAGTTTATTGGCGATAAAATTACTAAGGCGGAGACCAGGAGTAATATCAATAACAGACAATAAGTATATGTTATGTGGCTGACGTTGAATTATTAACGTAAGTAAGTATTAAACTAGTACTACGTACTAACAAGTTAAACTAAAGCTTAATTGTTTAAATAAGTCAACTGTAATAAACTGTCCAAAGTATGCGTAATGTAATTTCAATATAGTGTCATACAATATTTGTTTAATTCAATCATATTTTCTTTCAGTGCATGCCTGTTCATATATTAAAGCATTTCACGCGGTGAAAATATATACTTATTTAATTAAGTTTTATAGAATCAAATAGAGTTTTACTACTTTTTTGCATAACTATATTTTCTCTAATAGGTCCAACCCGTATTCCCTGAAAAAAGAAGAAGGAGCAACTTTCGCACAACCACTGGGATAGTAACTGAACTACTCCATACTTTTGGCAGTAAGAATTTCTTCCTCCTAGATTTAACTACAGTGACCTCAGCCCGTGTACCACACACTAGTGACATGATCAAGGTTGCCTTTTAGGAGGGATTTCTTTAGGGCCGTCCTGATGTGGATTTATACAGAAATTGCGAGAAGATGGGGAGTTATTCCGGGTCTTATGATGAGTAGGCTGGTTCTGCAATCAACTTCCTGGAGGATAGTGTCTGATCTTCTTTTCTTAGGTAGATCACTGTCTTCTCCAGTACTTGGTCTGATTACAGAAAATGGCCACTCGACAAAGGATCCTTATATCATCTACCTCAGAGGATAGTGTTAGAGATTTTAACCTACAGAATAAACATTGTTTAGCTGTGGTGAAAAGTAAAAATGAACTCATAAGTTTAGTTGAATATTCATGTACTATAAATTGTCCCTTTACATGTATATATAAACAAAATATTCATACAGACAAATCTAAAAGAAATAGTTGTTATAGCAATGTACATTTGTTTAATTAAATAGGGTAATCGTAATTGTAAATTTATACTTTGAACGTGTTCTTGGAGAATTATAAAAATAATTAATGTAATAAAAATCTACTTGCGGTGGTCCGGAAGTAAGATTCAACTTGAGCTGTATAAACACATAACCTGGGAGTCCTTGAAATCGATAGAGTATATTTTTATAGGGAAGGATTTTTCCATGTTTGGTGTATGGATTTCAGAAGCGTTTAATATGTGACACGATACTTCTTTTCAGAAATTGTTTCTGCCTTGAAACACTTTAAACTGACCTTCACACATAAATAATAAACACATAATTGTATGAAAATTAGATAACTGTAATGTAATTTAATGTTCTAATTGTATATGGTTTGCTGGTGCAGATATAATTTGTCTTATCGGAAGGGTAGTTTTAAGTATTTCAAACTAAATAAGTATGTGAGACATAATTATTTAATACTTTCAACTTTTGTTGCCCTGCTATTTCAGCCTGCACCAAAATTATTTCTTGGTTGATGTCTTTCATTAACGATTTCAAGTAAAATCAACTTCTGTACTTATACAAAGTAAACTGACTCCCAACTCCAGAGATTACCTAAAAAGTACCGAACAGCTCAGTTTTGAGGCATTCTTATAGAACATCAACAATGATATACAGTATGTTTTTTCAAATGAAACTAAAAAAAATATTTCAAGTTAGACTTTTAATTTAACATTTCGAGTAATAACATTGTGTAAGTATATATCAACCCCATTACGCCACTACTGTGTCACGTGATGCGCTGTTACACGGTGATACTCTGTAGTGGTCTTGTGTTAAATTTAATGTAGAAAACATGATAAACTGCTTATCAGTTATTAGGCCAAGTATTTAAAGCTTAAATTAAATTATGGATAAAGTCATACAAATATTGATAATAATTATTGAGTATATATCCCAGAACTTACCTAAATCTTAGGTTAGATATAATTTAAAACATTCAGCCAATGAAATAAATTCCGGTAAATAAAGAGGCATTTACATATGATTTCCTGTGTTATAAACAAATATGATGATTTATATGTAAATATTTGAATCAATCACGTTAATGTTAGGAATAATAATTATTGGAAAGTTAGATTTCTGCAAAATATTACGAAAGTCTGGGGCAATTAGCTATGAGATTCATACCGTCTTTATGTTTCTAGAAGTCTCCACATGTATAGCGAAGTCACTAAGAGCACACTCTGCAAAATTGTGTAGCTATTGGAATAGCATGGTTATGTAAGCATCATTATCCTCTGTGAGTATCTTAGCCTGTAGCAGGTTCCCTAGTCTGAGTCCCAGTCTCTAAGAAATAAAAACTAATACTTAACATGTTGAACATCACCCCTTGAAAATGTTTCAGTTGGGAGCCTTTAATATTTCAAGCACTGCCCTCTATCGGCTCACAAACTCAGAGTTAAAAAGTTCTCAACAATTTTCAGATATCACCCCTGTCATTGAATATTTTTAGACATGCAGCTATTTTAAGAAATGTGAAAAGTTCTTAAGCTTTGGGATTGGCACCCGTTTTCTAACGGTATTCAAGTCCAACTTTAATGTAATATTTATTATAAGGAAATTTTAATTTATCCTTCTCAATAAGTATCTATAGATCATAAGGCAACTAGACAGTTTTGTAAAAAAAACGCTTTAGCTAATACGAGTCATTGATCCTCTATAATGCAAACCTTATGTAAGGTTAATATAATTACATTAGTGACTTGCACTCATGTATAAGAATTTTAATTTTTATTATAACTTGCATTTATAAAACTATGGGCAGATCATTAGTAGGACATTCAAGTCATCTTACTGATGATACAGTTTGGTCGCTTGCATAATAAAAATAATTAAGTATCATTTCTGAAACTCATTTATAATAAACGTTAATTTCTCATTATCATCTACCGGTTATCGAGTCAATCACGCGTAATCACCGTACTTGTTAATGCAAGTTATGTAAGAAACCAATTTCTTTTAAACATAAGATTCTAATGCAATGTTATTACAAGTTTGTATTAAAATATTTATCTATCGGTTAGGTGACGCTCTGATGTTCATTTCTTAAAAGACTCTTGGTGAATAAGTAAATTTTGATCAACAATTGCTTTTGAATGCATAATCAACTTGCAGGTTGACGCAAACAACGGTAATGTATAACTACACTCTAAGTTATTGTATTTTTTTTAATTAATTTAATGTAAATTGTTTGAAAACTGCAAGCATTGCCTTTTTTACCACCCTAATTGAACTCTGAAATTTATTATCACTCAGTCAATATGAAGTAGTCAGACTATAAATTATTAATCTTTTACATACAGTTTAACCCTTTCACCGCCAAGAGCCGATGTCATCGGCTCTGCAGTTTGATCGTAAAAACGCCGAGAGCCGATGTCATCGGCCCGCGTATGTCTACTCAAAATCGCCGAGGGCCGATGACATCGGCCCACGTCCTTGGACCGAAAATCGCCATGAGCCGATGTCATCGGCTTTTAGTTATAATTTTATTTTTTCGTTACTATAGTGATCTCAAGTCATTATTATACATGTGGCGAAAGATAAAAAGGCATTCAATGTGAAAAACACATCAAGTATATAATCTATGACTAGTGTATATTATGGAATACGAACAATGAAACAGGATCTAATCAGCTGTGGCAGAAATCAGCTGTTTGACGTTTCTGCCAACCCTTAAACTTAATGGTTTCAGTCTATTGGTGTTTACAGTTTGTACTGTAACCTTTCAAGTTTGCAAGTTTGTTTTATTGTGGCTACTATTTTTGTGCCACAAAAATAAAAGCATAATAATTATTATTATAAAAATAATCTTATTATTATATAAAAATAATATTATTATGCAAAATTACATTATAAAACTCATTTTTACTAGGTATATTTAATTTATATAGTGTTACTATTATTATTTCAACCTGTTTTATAGGATTTCTTGAAGAGCATTATGTAAAAAATGTGTGAAACATTTAGTATTTCTTCTATGCCTATATTTAGTAAAAAATGTGTTATTTTAATTAAAGTGCTATACAAAATTTATTTCTAGTTTTTTTTTTTACCTGAAATTTGCAGGAAATGTTGTTAACATAATATTCTTCAATAAAACGTATAAACTAATAACAGAAAAAATATTAAAAAATATTTGATCTAATTTAAAAAATAAAAATTTACAAAAATTTCAAAGTTAAAAACTAAAAAAATTTAGATTAAAAAAAACAGTTTTGTTTTTTTATTGATTCGAAATATATAGTATTACGGAGAATTTTATTGTCTACAAAACAAAACAATAATTACGCAGATATCTCAATTTTTGACAGATTTATTGACGTTTTACTAAACCCTTACAATTAGTCAATATCGGCCGCGGCAGTTTTGGGGAGTGACATGCGATGCAGCGCCGGCGGTTTACGGCACACATCTGCAAACTGCGCGCGGCGTTTTTCGACATGAATCGGCTAAATTACTGTGGCAGCGAAAGGGTTAAATGGCACTGTTGAGTAAAATTTAACAAAACTAAAAAGAGCAAACTTTGGGCATGGTAAGTCATATAAAGCTTTGGAACAAGAAATAAAAAGATAAAAACGAAATGTGTTTTTTTATTTCGCTTACAACTGTCTTTGACATATAATAAATAAATAGGACTAAAGAACATAACAAATATAAACATCAATACCGAGATATATATATATAGGCTGTACTATTTATTTTGACGTATACGAGAAATTGTTTTTGAGATAGAACTAACTATGAGGAGTAAAAATTATACCTCATCATGTGGAAGTTGCATTCTTATTTTACCGTATTATACGAGATTTTATTTTATAGTTAATTATTTGTTCATAAATTTTAACCATACGTTTCTGAAAATGTGACACTACTTAAAAACTGTTATTGTTATAAATAAATAAAAAGTTGCAAATGTTTAAGAATGCATTACCAAGAGTATACAAAAACAATTGTTAGGTTTTAGAGAAATACTTATAATAGCAATTTCAAAATAATATTTTATTTTTAATTTTGACACTATGAAACGTATCGTTGGCTTTTTGGCCGTTGGAATTAAACTGTTTAAATTTTTAATTTAGCACCAGTTCTCCTTTCTCTAATTGCAGCGTCTGGTATCTGACCCTGTCTCAGACCTGACTCCTGGAATCTGGAGTCATGTGCGTTTGAAGATATCCAAAAAAATTCGACGACGAAGAAGCTCAAAACTAAAATGTACATTGTTTCGGCATCAGATATACCAATAAATAGGTGAAGTGGTAGTCTCATTGTCTCACCAGGTACCCAACTTAATCAACCCTTTCTACCATAGCTACGTTATGTGTAGAAGACTTGGTCACTCAACAGTGAATATATATATATATATAATATATATATATATATATATATATATATATATATATATATATATATAGTATTATCTATCACATCGTAGTGCATTCAATTGTGTACCTGATGAGACAATGAGGCTACCACTTCAACTATTTATGGGTGTCTCTGATGGCGAAACGATGTATATACTTCGTTTTGAGTTTTATCGTCGTCGTCTTTGCACCTCTGCAGACGAACATAACTTCAGATTCTAGGAGTAAAGTCTGAGACAGCGTCAGTTACCAGAGGGTGCAATAAAATGAAGGTGAACTGGAGCTAAATTAAAAATTTAATTTAATTAACCCTTCCTACTATAGCTACTTTGTGTAGAAAACTTGAGCTAATTTAAAAGTATACTGTTTAAGATTAGCTAAACACTATTAAATTTAAGGGTAGATACAACTAAAAAGTGATAAAGCATGACAATATACGGTAAACCTCTTATTAACGCTCGTTAGAGGAGCCGCTGCTATTAGGGTTGAGATTATACATTTGAGCTGATGTTTGTAAGATCTTAATGATGGCTCCAACTTTAATGTAATATTTATTATAAGGAAATTTTAATTTATCCTTCTCAATAAGTATCTATAGATCATAAGGCAACTAGACAGTTTTGTAAAAAAAACGCTTTAGCTAATACGAGTCATTGATCCTCTATAATGCAAACCTTATGTAAGGTTAATATAATTACATTAGTGACTTGCACTCATGTATAAGAATTTTAATAGCTGTAATTTTGTGATAAAATTGAAAAGTGCTGTGTATTATCATGTACTGCATACAATATTTGTTATATAGGGTTTAAGATGTAAATGAACAACAGCGTAGACGGCATATCGAAACTACCATTGGATATTTTATACCACACACCATAACCTAGTACGGACACCAATATTTAAAATCCTGTTGTATTTCATATTTTTATTTACAGAATATACGTATAATCAGATGAGAAGAATTGGTAAAAGTTCCTGTATTTTGGTCGGTTGAGTGCCGGAAAAAGACGTGACCTAAAAATACGAAGTTTAATATAGAAATAAATGAAATAGCTGAAATATACCGAACATTAATGTGTATTAAAATTACAGATTTCCATAGAAACTCAAAGAAAAAGTTTTCATATTTTTTGGTAGTTCAGTTTTGTCTTTCAAAAGTATTTCACCTCGCAGTAAGTCGGAGAAACAACACCAGGGCAGGATGCGATGCCCAGGAGCAGGACCAGGACCTATAAGGATGAGTGACTTTTATTGTTTGTAAATCACAATATCTCCTCTCACTGTCACTCACCACCCAAAGCAGGTTATATAATATTTTCTAGCAACTAATACTCACAGCACAACACAATGGAACAGTTCATATGTAATAATAACGAGACAATAACTATTTAAGATTCCTATCTGGTATTTTGTTACCGTAATTATAGTTATTAACAAATCCCGTTTGTTCGTCTTATGTAGAAGTTGCTAAGCTTTTGTTCTGGGCTACTTTACTCACTCTGTACCGAAACCGTACAGGGGGGAAACAGTTTATATTTTTCCAAGGAATTACAACCTATATGCACTTTGGATCTATTACCATATACAACCTAACCTAAGACAGACATAATATATTATATTTTAAACACTTGTTGCTCTCTATAGTATGTATATGGACAGGCAACCACGCAAGTAAAATAGGTTTAATGTTAGTATTAAACTAGTTTTGTCGTAAGGAAACAATTTTGCCAAAAGAGAAAATTTAGGTAAACAAGTCAAATGTACTTACAAATACTATTTAATATCCATATACATCAAAGGTCAGGTAATATTTAGATAGTTCAAAAGCTTTGGATTCAGAATTCTTTCAACACTCAGCACGTAAGAGGAACATCAGCTACAATAAGATGTAATGGCTAAACCCAGGACCAGGCCTTCCATGGATTAGTAACTTTATACTTTAGAGTTCTAAGTTCAATTTCATCTCTCGTTAACCACAGTACTTTACATCTCAGTTTAAGGAGTATTAAATACAGCACAAAAGACTAGAACATGTCATATTTAATAATAATAAAGTAAATTGTATTTCATTTTTTTCATGTTTCCATTTAGTGGTTTTCTTTTTGCATAAATACAAGAAAATCATCCAGGAACATTTTGTACCTTTTGTGTGAATACAGAAAGAACTGATGTCTTGGGCTGGTTTTAATTCTGTCTGTAACCAAAGCGTACAGAAAGAATCGATTTAGAATTTCGAAACACCATTTATCAGTTCCTAGTAACACTTTGCTTTTGCTCATACATATTTGAAAAATTTAATAAAGTAAAAGGAGAAATATTTCTTGAATGATATATATTAAAGATTTTTCTAGCAGTTTGCTGTAGGATAAAATATATTGACCATAAGTTGGAAACAGTTTATGCTAGGTGTTTATGTATAAAGCTACTCATTAAGTTATGTTTATTTATTATACTTAATAATTTGTTCAAAATGTGGTGACCATTTTTTAGAGATGTATGGTGTATTATATTATATTTATTTACTTAGTTACTGAATTTAACACCTGAATTCTCTCTCGCACTACTAGAAATAATAAATATTCAATAAATGCAATGAAGTAATATTTATGCCTTATTAGATTTCAATGCCACATTGAAAATCTACTTTCCACTGCAACTAATAATACGTTAATTTCTGTTTTATGACAAACTAGAATGATTTGTGGTAAAATTCTCCAACGGGAAATTAGAAAGCACTCTGCATAATTAAACCGTTACCAGAAAAATTGTAGTAAGTATCTTTGTTGATAGTATGAGTTGAAAACAGTAGTAATATATATTAGAATTCGCTATAGTATTAAAATTTTCATTGTATAATTAGGTACTTTAAGTCAGTATTTAAGGAGTATAGTTTTAAGCAAATATTAAGTTATACGATTATGTTTTTTTTAACGAGTTAATTTACGAGTAAAGGAGATATTTAGATTTTAAAACCTATAATTTTGATTTTCCTGTTACAAATTAAATGTTATAATCGGTTTCGAGTACTGTATTCTTTTTTTCCAGGAATATGCATCCTTAGTTAAATTAAATTTTATTTATGTTAATTAAAACGTTAGTTAAAATATAAATTGCATTTATCGTTTATTTATTAAAAGAGACTGGTCACTTGAAACTATTTAAAACAAGAACAGCTCTCAGTTTTGATATGCTCTGGGAACCTCCAGTAATTGAACAGGTGTTACTCCACAATGACTTTTATTACAATAAGGTAGGAGGACTCCACACCACGTAACGTTACACGCTTCACTTGAATTACATGCAAAAGTAAAAGGTTTGCAAATCATTTCATTGTTTAGATATCTAGAAGACAATTTTACATTCCCTAGCAGAAACCAAATTTCAGTAGAAAAATCAATTGTATGGTAACAGGGATGAGAGCAGGACAACAGTTAGTGGTCAGGCATTCAGGGCCTTGAAGGATACGTCCTGAAAAACAGACAGACGGGTGGCGAGAGAGAACTTTTCAAACACAACTCGTTTATTCGTGAAAATCTCCTTTCACACCGTAAACCTAAGCACGGGACATACCATCTCGTCCAAAAACAGACTAAAAAATCCAAGTGTAAACAGGCCAACGTTAGAGAAAAGAAAAATAAAACGAGCTCCTAAATCATGTTGTAATATAATAAAACTTATAGCGCAGAAGTTGGCTTATAACTGCAAAATGAAACTATCAGACCAAAAGTTTTACAGACTACAATTAAAGTATTTGTTCCCTTCAGCATATAGTTTTTGGTTATCTTTTGGAAACTGAAGTAGGAAATACCTCTCATCACTGCTTTTCTTTAGAAAGATTAAATTTCAAGGTTGCTAATAGTTGCAATAATTTCAAAAGCATTTGTTTTATAATATTCTCTTCTATTATCATAGCTAATAGGTTATACAGTATAAGATGTAATTATATATTCGTAGCTAAATTATAATTTCCGATTATGTCACGTATGTGGGAGAAAACCTGGCTAAAAATTAAATACAGTAAAATATTTTCTTAACGTTATCACAGTACCGTTATATCATAGTTCCAAGTTACAAAACCGTTCACTAATAACAATGAAAAGTTTTTATCTCAGTTTCTAAATACAATTGAAGGAGCCGATCTTTATTTCACGTGCGCTTTACAACCTGCATTACAAATTCTAAGGTATTTCAGATTTAATGAATTAAAAATACATCCATTGGTTCATGGAAGTAGCCAGCGAGGGGTCCAAGGGTCCGGCCCGCCTAATTTCGAATTGCTTCAATTACATTTTAACAAACGATTATTATTATTTAAATAATTTAGTATTACTGACATATATTACTGAAATATCGTTCTAAACAAAGAAGCGGGTCAATAACTTTTTAAGGAACGAAAAGAGGCCTTAATCTCTGTCCACTACGAGAAAATATCAGTAGCCTAGGCCACACCCTCGCAAGATACGGCGGTTATCGCAAGATAACCAGATCAAGCAACGCCGAGCGTGGCTGCTGCTTGGACAGGTGACCGCTGAGCGATCCTGTCCTTGCAAGCGGCCCGCTTGCCCGGCCATTGGTGGTGGTTCGGAAGTCACCTTTAAGCCGTTGGTCCCCAGGTTAAGTGTTACAGAGGGCTTCTTAGCCCTAACTTCGTCTGGTAAAATAAGACATTCTTTACTTTTTTTTTTCACCCTCAAAATTATTTCCCGGCTATGTTCTTGGTCAAAACATATTTCTCTGTACTTATTTTCATGGTGGATTAAAGTGAGTTCCAATACCAACACCATGTTTGAGAAGTCAAGTAATAGAGGTATTCAATCAGCAGCTAATTCACTTTGTAGCTGCAGGGCTGTGTAGTAATAATTACCTGATACAAACCTTTAGTACATGCTTAGCTGTCTGACTGGGTCTCGCAGAGAACGTTTAATGATCGGGGTCAAAGTGAAAGATAAAAATATGTTTACTAGTGTATTATACAATAAGGAATTTACAGGTTTAAAGCTTCGTAGGTAAAATATAAAAATACATAAACTGGAATGTTTGAAAATATCGGTAACAGAAAAGTGGCAGAAAATTGCTAATTTAGTATTCCATATTGTGTTAGCTGTCGGTGATATCACTATCATTTACTTATCTGAGGGTTGGATGTTAATGTTTTAAATAAAAAAATATCTTTGATAAACATCGCTTTTTAATTGTTTTACTTCTTTGTACCTCTTGCATTACGATCAGTATGAAAGCCAGCAGTGGCTGCCTTTTTATCGGTTTTACGAAACTCAAGACTGTTTACTTAAACTTTTGAACGCCTGGCCCCTAGACTAGAAAATAAATACAATGAAATCTTATGATGGTGTTTATAAAATTATAATAGAACGTCACCTGCATAGGAATACATTTGAAAACCTTATTAAAAGAATCCAGCTGATATGTTCCTAAAAGCAGTACACATCTAAATTAATTTATATCCATGGAAACAACGGAAGAAAAGAACGGGGCGTGTCAATGTTTTGAATTGTCCAGTATAAAAT
The DNA here is from genome assembly GCF_021130785.1 of Homalodisca vitripennis. NCBI lineage: Eukaryota > Metazoa > Arthropoda > Insecta > Hemiptera > Cicadellidae > Homalodisca > Homalodisca vitripennis. Next base: position 289,337 of record NW_025776244.1, on the reverse strand, counting down.
TCAAAAGTCATTCTAATTCTAAAGCATCTCGGAGAAGCACCAAAAAAGGAACAGGATGTGTGGCTCAGAGAGAGGACCAGGACCAGGACCTACAGTGAGTTTATTTTTATTGCTTATTGATCATAGTTTCTGCTCTCACTATCTATTGGCATGAAAAGTACGTAGTTTACATCCTAATTGAATCGACAATAAAAATTACTACAATAGTACATACTTAAATGATTAGAAATAGATAGCATTCAAAAATTACAAAAAAATTTGATTAAAAATAATCAGAACTTAAATGACTGTTGATTATTTTCATTACTTTTAGGATGATTATTATACAAAATAAACACCCAATTGGTACGTTCTACATACAATCAATAGTATGTTTTCTGTTAAATTTGGGTTTTAGGCTGTTTTTAATCTTTATTTACCCAAAATTAAACGTATAATCGGCTTCAGGGTTTTCCTCCAGAAATACACTTTTATAATTTATGATCACATACAAAAATATGATTACAAAATATTCTGTAAAATGTAAACTAATACTTCTTTGATTACAGTTAAAAAACTTATGTAATTTTACATTGTTCTGATGGATCACTCACTATTATCACGTTGTTAATGTGTCTAATAATGTCTAGTATGTAAGTGTCCACTCGTATATAAGTTCTGATATAATTTTGGTTTGACGTGCAATGAACATCATATAAAAAGGTAACTTTACATGGGAATGCATGGAGTGATTATCTAACGCAGTGTAATTTAGCTTAGAGCGATTAAATACAATAATTTAATTTTACATTCATTCATTTTAAGGTTTATAGAATATCTTTAAAACTGTCAGAATTGATCGGAATAAGATTTTCTCGACAATGAAGAAATGACTATTGACCTATGAATATAAATCCTTTTAGATTTAGATTCATTAAATCAATTTCTCATGGTGATCTGTGCATTATATGAAAATAAATGGATACTTTGTGACTTTTAAATTTGTTTGAGAAAATGTACAATAAAATTACCTTCGGTAATTTCAAATTTTGAGGACAACAGATAATTGCATGTTTATATCCAACGACTCGCCTTCGGCTCGCTGGGGGCTACGCCCTCAGGCCCCCTTTTGGGTGTTAGCCAGATTCGGGAATAAGAATGATTTGGTGATAGGTCAAATTCGGACATTATTTAATGCCAGGAAATTCCCAGGGGGGGGGTTAGCGTTACCAGGGGTTAATGACACACCCCAGGCCCCCTTTTGGGGTGTTGGCCAAATTCGGGGATAAGCGGAATTCGGAATAGTATTAGACCTATTTTATTGAATTTTCCAGTTTTAATCAAAGTTTTGAATCTAAGGCCATTTTGTGGCTTAACCGTTAGAGATACGAAAAAAGTGACTAGACCTTTCTTGTCATAAATTTAATTTTGTTTTCCGATTTTACCCTCGGATTTGAGCTACGATCTCTGGTTTAGTCGGTACAACGCTTGGGATAAAAGTCTGCACTGGTCAGCTGTTGTGTGAACAGATATAGTGTAAATAAATGTAAAACTACCTTTATCAGATTATTAAGATGATCAGGGGGTTTAATTTAATCAGGAGTTCATCAACCAGGAAATTCTCGGGAGGGGGAGTTAATGTTATCGGGGGTTATTAGAACGCGTGGTACTTTTCTGGGAAATGTGCGTCTGTGCTACGAGAACATGTGTACATTAATTTTTATTAAAATAAAACGTAGATCAGGGGGTTTAAATTACTTACGAAATTATCATTCCACGCCAGAGTTTTGACAATGAACTAATACTTCATAAAATAAAATAAAAAAACACTCTGTCCTTATCTACTATTGAAGCTTCACTAACGCTCAGCTAACTCCCGATGTGGAGGGGGCTTTTAGTCACTCGTTAACATAGTAATACAAGGTCAATATGGAACCAGCATGAATCGCACTAATTATAGTTGCAAAATTAAAAACACCTAAAAGTGGCGACAAAGAATTAGCCATTTAGAGCATTTATCAGGCTTACGGAAAGATAAACGATAGAAAGCAGCTGGGCCTTTTTTGTAGATCCTATCAATAGCTACTTAGAAAAAGTTTTACATTTAAGCTAGGGCCAACGGTTCGGCCACTATCGAGCATGAAAAGTAAGTTTTTAAGCGAAATTTTCAATATAATCACGTTTTACGGCTAAATCATGGAAGATAGAGTAAAAGGTCACTAGACATTTTGTGTAGATCGCATTATTTTGTATTAAAATCAAATTTTTAATATGGGCTAGAACTAATATTTTGTCTGAAATAGAGCCCAGAAAACAAAATCTCACGTAAAACTCAAAAAATCAAAACTTTAAAACGCGTTATGCGGCCGCTATCGACACCAAAAACAAAGTTTTCACGTGAAAATTACATAAAAATTGCACATAATCACGTTTCGATTATAATTCATTCTTCTTCTTTCGTTAAAAATCATTATTTCTAGTTTTAAGTGTACAAAATGGTCCTAAGTTTCCTTCTTTTAAATTAGTTACAAATTTAATTTGAATATTTTAAGAGTTATCATTTCAATTTCCAAAACATCTTAAGAGTTCAATATATTTAAAATTTATGGGTTTTATAAACGTGAAATGAATTTCACTTTAAAAAGTAATCATTCATAATATACCCTTTTCCTACAAATTACCTTTACTATATATTGGTTTCATCAAATCAAGTTTTCATATAATTTAATTTGTGTAATAAGGTCTAATTGATGTAATAGCTTTGAGCAAAGTTTAAAAGTGCACTCTTCTGTAGACTACGTTAAATAGGCACGTGAAATCAGTACAATACAATTGTATTTGTTAACCGTACACGTTATCAAGAGCGTAAGTAGTCATATCAATAAAGTTTCTTGGCCAATGAATGTGGACAGTAATTTATTAACACATGCACCATAATCTAGTAAAGGATAAAATCTTATAGATTAAAATGTACACTAATGCAGACTAATAAAATTATAAGCAACGGTATAAAATGTCATGTCAAATATTATACCTGGATTTATTTTGTTTCATTCATACGTTTGTCTCCTTACAATGCATGTGTTGGCGTAACAAGAAATCGGTTTAATGTTAGTAGTAGTCGTGACGTAACCAATATAAGGACAGAAGGTGAGCAATGCACAGCAGGATATATAGCATATTATTTAATATCCATGGAAACAACATAGGTATACAATTTAATATATTAATTAATCATTTCAAAGTGTACTATTTTAAAACTTCATCCAACAAGCAGCAAGTTGAAACAGAGAACACAGTGTGATGGCCAAGAAGCAGGATCAGGAACAGGACTTACATAGATGAGTGTTATTATTTCAATATATAGAAATTACTGTTTATACTGTTACTACGAGTATAACTTGTTTCTCAAAGCAGTTTACGTCATAATTTTAACGAATATTTATAACAGCACAAAACACTAGAAGAGTTATCATATTAATTGTTTAATTATTCTCGAGTTTATGATTATTTCAGTTATGGCATTCTATTGGTACGTTTTTTGTAGAACCGAATTTGTGTTCTGTGCTGTATTTTACCCTCTCTGTATCCAAAACATATAGGGAGAATTGGTGTACAATCATTTCTGATCTGATAGCAGGTACTGAAATAATGCTTTCGATTAGTCTCTCTATCATTTCAAGTAGGCCAAATATTGAAAATGGGTTGATATTAATGTGTGCTAATTGACTATATCCAAGAACGGTGGCTAATTTACGTTTATTATTTTATTTCATTATTTAAATACTGTGACAAACACTAAAATATGGTCAATAAACTTGATTTTATATAATAGTTACTAAAATGCACGCCAGAGCTCTCTTCTACTGGAAACGGGGGAAGAAAGGCCTAATAACTAATGCTATACACAGAAATGCCTTATTAAATTCGTCACGTCTAATTACTTAATTTTTCTCTGTAGTTTATATTACTTTACCTTATGTTTCATCTCAAAATAGAATGAATAACAGAGTAAAATAATGCGTCAGCCGAACATCAAACTCGAAAGGAAAACCTTCACGAGTTCAACTATGTCAGCAACGGTTTTCAACATCTTTACACACTTCACTGATTTATTACAATACAAAAAAAGTATGCTGTATAATGCAACATCTTAGACAATACAATTTACTATTATTTAAGTAACTATATTACTTATGTACATTACTACTCTCATTCGAAGATTCTTTCTCTCCTTCTATAATCTCATACAACAGTTTAAAGATAAAAACAGATCTCATCACGTTTTGATTTTTTAAATTGGCTCATGCATATTACATAGTAAAAAATAACCATGCAAAACACTAAACAATAGTTAATAGGACACACAATCAAGATTGTAACATCTGCTTTAAACCCTTCCTTGTAGGGAAGGCGGTTCATTCCAATTTTGGTTTTTGTGGGGGAATTTATGAAGATAATAGTTCGTTAGTTAGCTAAAATACCTTATGTTAATGTATTATTGTACGTATGTATGTATTTAAAAATATGTTGTATTAAATAATATTTCCATAGTTTTAATTATAGTTTACAATATTGAATATACATTTAAAGGAAAAATATAATATCAGGCTTTGGTTATAAATATTGGATTAAGAGACCAATGCAAATTCCACAAGTTAAATTTTAAGTTTTAAGTAAAGAAATATATTAGGGTGTCAACCTTTTGAAAACTATAAATACTACACAACATAAAAACTAAAAATGACAAATTAGCTTACTAAGCAATCGAACGACCGAAAAAGCACGACCATGTATGTACGCTTAGACTAACGTGAAAAACTTTTCATGGGGATACATGAACAATTTTGGGATAGAGTACTAGAGTAAAATTTTTTCCAGATATACTTTATTTTTCTAAACTTAATTCGAGGGGATACTTCATTCTGTTTCGCAGGCCAACACCACACTTGAGCTCCGTAATTCCTTTGCATTAAGAATACAAGGATATAAAAAGAATTCGATAGTTTTTATATTTTTGTGCTGTAGTTGTTTGGCTTGACAAAAATTCCGAATAAAATTATAATATTTTTCAAACCATAATTTTGTATTTTAAAATTGTAACCCACGTTTATATTATAAAAACTAAAGAACATGTTTGATAGGTTTCAATAAAAAAATTATGATTATTTACACTTTTAATACTTAAATTTAATACTACAACTCGGTAGTTAATAAAAAGTTGTTCAATGGAATTTAGTACCAGAAATATCTCTTAAATTTCTTGCACACAAAGCCCAAATACATTAGCTGCTTATAAATGTAAAATTTATTTAAATTTGTTATATTTATTGTTTAAAATTTTATAACAAGTATAGATAATATTCAGCAGTAAATGTACAAAACACATAAAAATTATGCCCAGAAAAGACGAGTTTTACCTACATATACTTATATTTTCCTAAATGTACTTAAATTATAGTTATTAGAATTTGTTTTATACAAACGAGGAAATAAAATCATGAAATAGTTTTTGACGTGACAACGTCTTAAATTAGGTTGCGGCTCGGAGTCACTCATGAAAAAGTGTAACGCCCGGTAACGTTACGATGCCCGTCCAGTGGGTCCGCCGCACGGGATCCGCACGGGATAAAGCAGATAACTGTGGGTCCGCCGCACGGGATAAAGCAGATAACTATGTTTATTCGTGAAAATGTGGAGTGCTTAGATTCGTCATTTACAACAACTACAACAATAAAGGTAAATAATTGTACACTGATATTTCATTATCGTAAACTATGATTGATTGTTTAATTGTTAGATTGACACAAAAGTTGAGAAACTGAGTTTATAGGTTATGTCATACTATTGACAAATGTTGATAGTGTTAAGTAAATTATTAGTTTAAATCACTCTGCAATCAATCGTAATTCAGTCGATTGAGAAGAAACAGCGCGTATTGCTAGTCAAACATTTAAAATAACAAATTATAACCTCTAACCTGTCATAATAGTGCGACCAAACAAACGAACTAAACCGACCAATCACCACGCGCGGAGTTTGTGTTTAGCAAGAATTTCAAATTCCAATTTTAGTAAATGTTTTATTCAACTTTACCATTTACAATAACAAATGTTAATTAATTTCAAATTATGTACAATGTTTTAGTAAACAAAATATATTTCTATAGTTAAAATTTGTGCAATTCTTATTTTCATTCAATTCCTTGTTCCTATTGTGCAATTTAATAATATTCATATCAATAAATATTCTACCGAGAAAAAGACGTTGTCACGTAAAATCTTCGCCCGTAAAACCGACTTTACAGGCAACCATCCATTTTTCGATAACCATATACTCCTTTCACTGGTTTAGGCAATAAGGATATTTTGTAAATGACTATTATATGAAATACTCATAAATTAAAAATATAATATTTTGTAAATCCACAGTTGGGTTACTCGCCCGTATACTCAGTCCACCATCTGTGGTTCGTGTGCACGGATCTTGTATACTAAATAAACTGCCTGTTTCCTTTATTTGTTGGAAATAAAAAACAAAGGATCCTCTAAGAGTTTCATTGAATTATGTAAATGTATTAATAAACTTTAATCTGCATAATTAATAGTTAATGTTTTGCGCTAACAATCCTACAGGATATAATACCTTAACTGTGTTGCCCTAATTAAATCATTAAATCATTATACTCATTTATAGGTTTTCAAGCTTTGAAGCCTTTATAAGGAATTCATTGCAAGTATTTGATATTAAAGCTATGTACATTCTCTCACAATGTGCCTTTGTTACCTGAGACTCTGACATAATAAGTAAGTAATAAGCCCTCCGATGTCTCAGTTTTAATTTATTACTTTTAAGTATATTCATCCTAAAATCTTCTAAAAAGTTCGCATTTAAACACAAGCATACATTTTTCTATGGTTAGTGATACATTTTTGTATGTGATTAGTTATATAATTTGTTTATAAATTTAAAAGCACGTTAATGTAGACTAATTATTAGCAAGAGTATGAAATTTCATGTCGAATAATATCCCTAGATAAAAATGTATAAATATAAATTTAGCACATAACTTGAGGCAGGAAAAAAACATAGGCTATTATAACTTATGTTATTGTGTTTTATTCAAACGTTTGTCTCCTTAGAATGCATGTGTTTGTGTAACAAGAAATGGTTTAAATGTTAGTAGCAGTCGTGACGTTACCAATATAAAAAAGCATGTGAAACTCACGGGGCAGGTTGCATACCATATTATTTAATATCCATGGAAACAACGTAGGTATATAATTTTATATTTTAGTTAATAATTTGAAAGTGAAATGTCGCACCGTGTTTAATCTTCGTCCAACTCACAACTAGTCGCGGAAGTAGAGCCAGGAACAGTATTTGATGGCCAGGACCAGGACCAGGACTTACATGGATGAGGTACTTTCATTACAGTTTATGATCTCAGTATCACTTGTTACCTAAAACAGTTTAGGTCTTAGTTTTAACGAATATTTATCACATCATATAGTACCAGAAAAAATTTTACATATTATACAGATTTTTTTTTCTTCGGTTTATATTATAGTTGAAACATTCTAAGGTACGTTTTATATAGAACTGCTAATTTGTGTTTTGTACTTTATTTCATCCTCTCTGTACCCAAAACATATAGTGGCAAGCGGTATACAATCATTTCTGATCTGAAAAAAGGTAGTTCTACCTGTAATAATGTTTTTAATTAGTCATTTGTAGTAAGAAAAGTTTAAAGAAATACATGTTATTGGATTATATACTAATATGAGTACCTACCATGTAAACATTTGAATAACACCCTATATTAAAGATGTGTTCCTTTATCAGATTATGTTTGTATGTGTCAATATATTACTGTAAGACATATTAGCCTGAAATCTTTATCGATATAACCGTTTACGGTATTGCTAATTTGTCTATTTACAAAAACACTTGGATTTTTCAGATTGTTGGTTTTACATACCTAATTTACGTATTATACAAAACAGTGCACTTTTAAACTTCTCCCAAAATTATTACAGGCCATATTGCACAAATAAAATTATATTAAAATTTGACTTCCAATGTTTAAAGATTATTCATTGCACAAAATCTCCTGTGTAACATTTCTTAATGATGGAAACAGTAAATAGTATAGGTGAATTACTGGGAAAGTTTATGGTATGTACGAAAGTAAAATTAATTTCGCGTTTATAACATCCATAAATATTGACATGTATTTAATGCATAACATTTCATTGAACATAAAATGATAACATGTACTTAATGTTAGTAATAATCATGACGTGAACAAGCAAGTAAACGCAAAAACCGAAACAAAGAGAAACAGGTGAAATATACACACCAGCGTACATATTAATATTTTTTATCCATCGAAACAACAAAGGATAGGTATCACAAAGCTTTAGATAAATACAATTGTTTTATTTACACAATTCGTTAAACTTAGACCACGTTAGGTTGCAGAAACGCGACCAGAAACAAGTGCCATGGCCAAAAGCTTGATAAAGGCCAGGTCTTTATTAATTGTTCAGTTTAATGTTCAAAGACGTTAGGGCGTGGAAAATCTACACCAGGAGTACTATGGCGAAGACCAGGATCGAGACAAGGATTTATGGACGACTTACCTTATTATTTACAATTCAAAGATTTTCACTAACTATTATTTTTACCCAAAGCTATGTACATTCTAGTCTTGCGATTATCAATTAAAGAAAAAACAAATAGGGAAAAAATTCCTATGTTATTATAACACATTTTCAGTGAAGAGGATTTTAATTTTAAGGACTTTTGCAATGAATTTATTTTCTTGTGTAGTGATACTTAAGTTGATTAACATATAATTATGTTTCATGCGTCAGCAGAAAAAATTTGTTATTTATGGTTTTAAATCCCTTCAGTACTATAAATGTACAGAAAGAATCAGTCTACAATTACATATTCACCAAATCCAAATGTTTTATTGTCCATTCTCACATAGTTTATAACAAATGAAAAGAGTACTAGGAGAATTATTTACTTCAATTTGACTTAGAGACATTTTTCAGGCATTATATAGTAGTGTAAAAACTTTTAAAAATTGAAAACTAGTGAATTTTAGCTGACCTTGGATTAAAATTCAAAACGTATTGCGTTAATTTGTTTAAACTCAATCATTTCTAAAAACATATTTGTTCAGATTTGAGGAGAATTATAGTCTACATCTTTTATTTTAATCAATTAGTTTATGAGATTACCACCAGAGCTTTCTTTTACTTTACAAGAGATTATAACTTGCCGATTGCGATGATACAGTTATAGAAACAACTCCTTAGATTCCTTTGTCACCTATACATGGTTCACTTACACTATTAATAAAAATTTTACTCTGAAAAAAGGCAAAAATGCTATATTTGAAAATAATGCCCACTCCTAGTTGTTATGACATTTTCCCCTATTAAAATACGAGTAATAAATGCTAGTAAAGATTGCTATTCAATATTTCTGGTGTTATTGATTAAGCCCATGACGTAGTTATGCTATAAACTTTATTTCTTACGGAAATATTTAAAATAAAGAATGTAAATTGCCAACTGGATTTTTAAAGAAACTCTAACATTTCCGGTTGGAAACTGAGGTAAATATATAGTCATCACTCTACTTCACAGACATATCAGTTCCTCACTAACTGGAACATTGTGATGGTCAATATATATGAGAAACGACTCGACAATCATACAGATAAAGTAACTCGCATGATGACTTAAAATTTATATTAGCTCTAAGTTCAAATTTAAGTTTTGTATTGTATTAAAATAGTTATTAGTAGACGTAATAAACTGGCTCCTTAGAAATTTATTGGGTTATTAGAAAATATTTGTTAAAGTATTTGTCTTAAAATTAAATTCAGAGCTTAGGTTAATATTATAGGTGATGTCCGTGTTAATTAAAAATAAAAGTTACACAAAACCCATTTTTTGAGATTGTACCTTTAATTCCACTATTTAAATTAATTTATAAAGATACTAGTTAACGTCATGTTCAGCTCTGCGTCCTTATATTGTCACATTATATTCCACTTAAGTTAGTTCTGTTATATTTTTAAAACTTTAGTAATACGCTGAGCTTTAGCGAAACTCATCACTCGTGAGGCTTGAAATATTTTAATTTTGTCTGTCTGTCAGTTCGCACGATATTCCGAAAACGAACTGACTTTAGATTTCAACATTTGCATGAAGGTTAATTTATATTTTTGAGAAACACTGTGTTTGATATTAGTATGTGTTAACCGATTGGATTTGGATGAGCTTCAGCGAATATTTTTCAAAATTCTTATAGGTAACCATGATGGAAACTAGAAAATATTGAAGAAATAAATATGTAAAAAATTTAGTACTATTATGTAAGATTTTAACAAGTTACATTTTTGTTCGCAGTTGAAAAATAATGTATAATATATTGCAGCCAATTTTAAACGTTAGTGACAATATTGAACTTTATCGCACTCTCGCCTTTCACTTGCTTACCAGAAAACTGGTATAAAACTTTGAATGAAATTTCTACATAAAGAAAAATGAGTTATACGTGATGGTGCATGTCCGATCTCGGAATAAGGCTGAGTGTCATTAAACTGATTCGTTATTATTTTCATTTCAAATAATACATATTTTCGCAAGTCTTTTACTCGTTACTGGTTAGCTTAAGTTTTATCTAACGTTCTTGTAACTAATCTTTTAATACTTGCAACTAATACACTTTTCTGTCTGACTAATAATCACCTGAGTAGGTTATGTTTAAGTGTTTACCTGTAATAATTTATATAACTGTGAACAGGTTAGCAAATAAACATTATTTTAAACCATATTGTTTTGTACTTCTCTTTGTACACAAAACAAATATCAGTCAATCCAGTAATTCTGTACAGGACGCCATTGCTATTTTAAAATACTTAAATATTAAATCTGTAATTTGACAACTCTTTGCTTGAACTATATTATAATTTATTTTTCATAATAAGAACTTTGCATTATATAGCAATAATAATTATAGCATATTAATGCAAAGGTGCACTTGCATATCTATTGGGCTAATGCTGACAAATTACTAGAATGTGCCCAGTAGACGTCTTCTAACGTAGCTGAATAATTCTGTCTCAACTTATCAACTCAAGGGCCAGAGTTCGAGTTCTGGTTTGTGCACGCTGTTTCCGCATAGTAAAAATACAAACTACATACATAAAAATACTTCTTCGTTAGTATTTGAATTTAAAAAACAGTATCAATAAAACCTAAAACTCGCTGCAGAATTTAACTTTTTGTTGAATTAGTTTAATTTCTTTCCAGTTCAGGAATTATAACTGTTCATATACTTGAATTTTTAGGTATTAAATTTACGAATGGCTTCAAATAATAGATTTAAATACTTATTAAATACCTGTTCCGTTTAAGGTGAAGGCTAATAAAACTATTGATTTACAAAAACTCAAATAACTGTATTTAATATGTGTGTTACTACGTCTCTCTCATGCTATAAATGGAATGTTATAAAGAAAATATGAAAGTGAGAGCAGTTTCAAGCATGTATATTTAGAAAGCCTAAAATAAATTGTGTTCCTAAGATCTCGTTTTTCCAAGAAAATGTTGTTTAGTTTCTCTGAAGATGTGTACTCATTTCCTTTGAAAAAATATGAAGAATTCATGTAATGTATCTGCTAGCTCTAACACAGTAATATTTATTTATACATTTAATTTCCCCAGAGAGTTCACTTCTGGTTGGTTTATACCTTCCGGTTGAACCCACACTAGGTACAGTAAAAACCGATGTCACTTAAATCTGTACAACCTTATGGATATCCAGGAGTGGTACATGCCTAACTTAAAATGTCGAGATTCTGCAAGGTAATTCGATAGGTTTGATCTACTGCGGGAGATGACTGTTGGAGTTTGTAGTGTTCGTTCCCTATGAGTCAATGATACTTGCCAGCCTAGACAAGTGTGTGCCACCCGGAAATAGACCGGCTTTGATTGGAGAGGCTGGCTCAGAGCTGGCTTTCTCTTCTTACGCGCACGCCTCTAGGGGCTGGATAAATTTTACCAAATTTATTATCTTCAATGGTGAGTCATTTATGGAAATAATGTTTTGTCGAGGTCATAGATGAATTATAAAGGTCGGAAATATACGTGTTTTTTAAAATAGGCTTCTCAACCTAATTATGTATGCCTGTATATCTTCTTTAACGGTGCACTTAGGTAAATTAAAATTTGCAACTAAAAATATAAATCATTTGAGCCAGAATCGTTTTTAATACAGACATTCCAGTTTATGGAATTCTAGGTTTGTAGAAGTCCCATACAAGTATCATCTCACTGGAACGTAACATTAAAAATGAGCAAACTCATAGTTGTTAAATGTTCGGCGACAACAGTAGTTACAACACCTTCTTGATTAATTAACTAGCCGTACGTTTACATATTTTTAACTTGCATAAAAGTGAAAACTATAAATACTTAGCCCAAATGTGAGTTAGCTTACAAACATTTTTTAGATGATAGACTTATTAAGGTCATAACATCCGTATAAACATAAAGTAAATATATTTTTTATTCTTCTGAGATGGATGGAAAGTTATTAGCTCTATGAAAGTTTAACCTGAATTATGTTCGCTGTACTATAAATTTATAAGTTTCAGAAACGTTATATACAGTTTATAAATAAATATTGGAAATTCTGTGTTAAATGTTTATAATATTTCATAGTTCTTTTTATGTATTGTGTGGTAATAATTAGTATTTATTTTGTATTAAGGTCATGTTTTAGAGAAAGGGTGCATGGAATAGATACACAAAAATGCTTTTGCAGTTACAGACTTATGCGTGTCAACGCATTGGCATGTTTTTTTTTGTTTACTTTAACCTAGATTGTAGTTATTAATTGAATTTGTCATTTTTTTTAAGAGATCTGATTGTAGATTGAATGTATGTAGAGTGATTGTATTGAATCACTGAACGATGGAATATGTCCGGAATAATCCTGTTTCCTTCAAAAATGTTACCAGTAATTCGTGAAGTAACGTTATGAATAACTCTTGGGGGACATTTAAAAGTGCATTGTATGGCAGACTAATTGAATCTGATATGATGTTATGTAGGTTTTGTAGATGTAGCCGTATAGTAAAATGTCATGTCAAACGTGCCTGTGGGTTGGATTTGGAAACAAGCATGATATAAATATGTTTATTGATGTCTTTGTGACTAGAGAATGTACGACTTGTTTGTACGGGAATTTTGTTCCTTTTCGGTAAGAGACGTGGCATAAAAAATACAAGCCTGCACTATTCAAGATTAAAAGAAAAGAAGGAAAACATTTGAAACTTACTCAACAGTACAATATATAAAATTATGTATATCCATAGAAACAAAAAGAAACAACATTTTGTTCAGTAATTTTTCTATAGCTCAGTTTATGATGAAAATCGTTCTATTTCGAGTACGGCCGGGAAACTCCTCCAGGATACATTATGGCCAGGACCAGGACCAGAACTTACAGATGAGTTACTTTTTATATTTTCTTAAAATTCACAGCATCTGCTTTTCTATCTCTCAATAACAAAGCAGTTTACACACCCTATTTTTAGTGACAGAACACCGGAATAGTTAGTGACAACACTAGTACTAAATAGCAACATTAAAATACGTATTAATTATTTCGTTGATTTGATTTCTTGACTTATTAAGGTTGTCATAGCTTTGTTTAAAAACTGCAAATGTTGTGTTTTAGGCTATTTACAATCCGCTCTGTACACAAAGAACACAGAGAGAATCGTTTTGTAATATAAGATAAAGAAGATTTTGACGCATGGTAAAATTGTACCTGTTTTTAAATATTTAATGAAAAAACCAATACTTATATAAGAGAAATATTTTCTTACTTACGTCAAACCGCTTTCTTTCTGACGTATTTTCATGGATAAATATTGAAATTTAAGTAAAATAAGTGTATGCTAGCTGAATAATAATATCAGTGATCGACTGCATCATGTTACAATGTTTCAATTACATTTAAAAATCAGTATAGGGTAGTTTTGAAAAGAGAAAATATTCTATGACTTTTATTTTTATGAAGTAGTTACTGAATCGTACACTAGAACTCTCTTCTGTCGAGATTTTAATCACTCACTCTCTTTTTGGACACCATTATGGCTTTCATAGATTAAAAACTTACGCATTAGATAATTTTAAGTATTCTTTTCGGGACAGTATTACAATACCTGCAAATTCTCATCTATTGGGCACACGCTGATGAAATATTACTAGAATGTGCCTGGTAGACATATTCCACTGTCTTGGTAGTATGTGTTTACCGACGCGGCTATACCACGTAAAGTGTCAGAGTTTGAGTACCGAATCGGACGCGCTGTTCACTTACATTAATCTTAATATACACGGGTGCTAGTTATAAATGAAAATTTCAATAATTATATTTTCATATTTTAATTAAATTTTGATGTAACTTCAATAGCATACCGTATTGTAGAACACTCAACTTAAATATTCCAAATAAAATAACTGAATTAAAGTTGTTTCTAAATAAAAAGAGAGAATGCATTTGCTGAAAGACTTTAAGTCTTGTGCAGATATGGTCAGAGGCCTCTTTAAGCACAAAATCAAGTATATAACAGCTTATTTTTTCACTTCTCTAATATTTTTATAGTGATACTGAGAAAAATACCTTCTATATTTGAATATGAAACATAGTTTGTTGACGTAACTTGCGCAGTAAAATTAAAATTATAATTCCTTAAACTACAAGAGAGTAATCAAAGTCAACTATGCAATAAATTAGGAAAATTAATTAATCTAGTGTGACTACCCTATTAGTGTTACGGTAGTGGTTTGACATTGCGAAATGGTTATAAAATAGTTATAGTTTTCATTTTATTAGTCGTAAACGGGATGCAATAATTGCAAACAAATCAAAATGAAAATATTTGAAAAATCAATAAAAGGTATTTAGGTACGTTTAATCTTTAATTTGACAAGTTTTCAAATAATTCTTATAAGTTATAAAAATAGTATTTTTCTTCCTCTAAGGAATTACATATTTGCAGTTTAAATGGACAGTGGATAGTGAAACAGTTTCTATTTAGTTATAACGCGTTCGCAATTAACAGGGTTTATACAATGAGGAAGATTAGCTTGATCAACAAATACATTTCGTATATTTTGTGAGCTATAAAAACTTGAGATTTGTGTTTTTAAATCCTTTCAGTACTCTAAGTCTACAGAAAGAATCAGTTTACAATCAATCTCGACACATACACAAAGCTATATAATATCCGTTCATACATATCTGATAAATAGTGTAAAGATTACTTGAAGAATTATTTACTTAAGTATGTCTTAGAGATATCACTCGGGCATTTAATAACGGTACAATATTGAACATGATTTAAATAAGCGAATGCTAGTTGACTTGGGAATAAAATTAATATCTTAATAACATTTAATTGTTTACACTCAATAAAATAATAACTATATTATACAAATTTAAGTATAAATATGGTCTGTAATTGTTGATTTAACCAATTAGTTTCTGAAACCATCACCAGAGCTCTGAATTTAACCTTCACAGACATTCAGAATTAAATTTTTGTATTCTTTTTTTGTTTCCTGTCATAGTACAAACAATTATTTTTTCATTTTGTAACACATCTTGTAGTTATTAAACATTTAGATTCGGAAAAAGTACAGTTTTAATACAATTATTTATCTTTAAAAAAACTCCTTTTTTACATAAATATAAAACGTAACCGAGAGTACCTTTGTTCCTATTAGTTAAGAGTAAATCAGAAAATAATTAGTTTATTTAAAAATATTAATCGTAACTGAAATACTATATATATATATATATATATATATATATATATATATATATATATATATATATATATATATATATATATATTATGTTAAGAATTACTTAATGTCTGATTACTACGTACAATGCTACTAAATTACTTATCAAACAGCATGTATTAATAAGTCTCTCATAAAGAGGTTAACGCTAAACTTCTAGTCGAAACGTTGAGAGCTTCTTTGGGCCTAACAGGTTGCAGGAACAAAATTAAATGTCTACTGATGACTTCATGGAAACATAGAAATATTTTAATATCAATTGGGAGATTTATCTTTTAAGTTAAGAACTTTATTAACTATACAAGAGTTGGAAATGGTTTTTTGTTAGGTTTTAAAAGCTTAACCGTGTTAAGATCAACAATCTTTTTATGTGTCGCTATCTTTTTTTACCGTTTACGAAAATAATAAATTATAAATTTGATTATTTTTATAAACGTAATATTATTTTACAGAACTTAATTGGGATAATCATGTATTCCTGAGAATATGGAATTAAAAATATTTCAAATTTAAAGATAACTTCACAAAGAAACTCAACCCGGTTTGTGTACATTTGCTTGTATAATATTACAACTCGCTCCAGGCCTCATAGAGGGATTTGGTGATTGGTTAAATTTGGAAATGATGTTTTCAATTTTTGTGTTCAGTTTTATCCTTTTGGTTAAATTCGGAAATGAAGTTTCCAAATGTCATGTCGTGTCGCGTATTGTAGAATAATTAGAAATAGTAAAAGATGTCATGTCGTACAGTTCCCCTGCACGTTGCATCCAAACACTAATAATGTTACACATTTATCAGAGACGGGGAAAAAAACTTATAAGAATCTTTATAGTTAAGTTTTATTTACCCGTTTGTGCCTCTCAAATTTATGTGTTAGGGTAATCATACAACAAAAGTTTAGCGTTATTAGTAGTCGTGACGTCAGCAATATAAGGGACAGCTAAAACGTAAGCAGCAGTTTCAGTAAAATATTATTTTATATCCATGGAAACAAAATAGCATTTATTATTTAATGTTTTAAAATAAGTCTAAAGTTTTATGTCGCTGCATTGTTCAAATTTCCTTCAACTCACAGCTAGTCGTGGAAGTAGCACCAGGAACACGATGATTGACGAGAAGCAAGACGAGGACCAGGACTTACAAAGATGAGTTACTTTAATTCAATTTGAATCATAGTTTTTACTCGCTATTTCTCGTTATACAAAGCAGTTTACATCCTAGTTTTAGCGTTTATTTACAGCACAAAACGCCACAATAGTTATATGTAGCGCTAACATAAGTACATTTAAATATAGTTAATACACTGTATTTTTAAGTTTTGTGTAAAAGCTACTAATTCGTGTTTGGTGCTATGTATAATCCTCTTAGTACCCAAAGAGTACAGGGAGAATCAGTTTACAATATTTCGTACTGAATGGACACCAATAGATATTTGAAGTTTTATGTTATTTTTAGTAGTTTTTTATTTTTAGTTATTTGAAGTTGAATAAAAAAATGTATATATTGTTATGAGAGGCATTTTCTAATTTGTGTTTTACAACAATCTTTCTAGCGTTGCTAGTAAGCAAAAAATTCGTAATCAGTTCACATTACTCGTTGATGTTTATTTTTAAGATATAAAAAATTATTTTTGGTTTGATTGATATATTTCAAAAATTAAAATTAATACAAAACAGTTGTGACCTAAATTTGTTCTAGAAGATTTAATTCATTCTATTAGTTACAGAAATCTATTAGTTTCACAATACAAGAGATAATAACGGGCCAATTTAAATTATGCAATATTAGGAATGCATAATTAGATTCTAATACTAAATTTAAATATGAAAATTCCTCTTTTTAAATGATAACAATGAAATTTCTGTTTCATGACGAAATAAAATAAGTCGTTTTGGAGAATAACACACAATCCTCTCCCAAATCCCAAAAAGTTCACATGAGCATGTCTCGTATCAAAATAATGCTGGTAGTCTTCTTTGAAGTTTGAGAAATCGTCCATTTTGAGTTTGTACCGCAAGGAAAAACTGTCAACGCAGTGATTTGTCTGGAGGTGCTTGAGACTGAAACGCAAGATTGCCCGCGTCCGGCCTGATATTAGTCATCTTCAAGCTCCACCACGAAAATGCCCCCAGCCACACGGCATTCGTAGTTGCCAACTACCCTACCAAGAACAAGACCTCCATGGTGCCCCAATCTACTTACAGCTCTGACATAGCTCTGTGTGATTTTGTTTTGTTCCACTGACTGAAGAGAGAGCTAATGGGAAAGCACTGAGATTCGGTGGGAAACATCCAAGCTGAAGTTATAAGAGTACTGAGAGGCGTTCCAGTGGAGGAGTTCCAGCGTGCTTTCCAAGTGTAGCAGAATTGTTTAACCAGGTGTATTGATGCAGGAGTAGACTATTTTGAAGTATTTTCACCATTTTTATCAATCGGATGATTAAATAATGTATTCTCCAGATAATGGTTATTTTCATTATGCACCCTATATAATCATGTCTCATCAGGTGCACAACTAAAAGCACTATGATGTTGACTGACACGATCCAAAAGCACGGTGGAGCTACTGAATCTTCAATAACGCAGATAAGATGGGAAGGGCTGATTCAATACGTATGTTGAGTTTAGCTCGACTTCAGTTTCTTCTTAGTACAGCGTCTAAAATCTGATGCTGTTGCAGACTTTTTAAATCTCGAGTCATGCTCCTCGAAAGCAATCCAAACATATTTGGCGATAAAACCAAAAAGTTAAAAGGAAACCCCCGCATCGAAAATTTTTGGTTGTTATTTGCAACCAAGATTGGTGAATTATTAAATATTTCATCAAACTGTGTAGTATCATGTGATATTGCAATGCCACATTTAATATCAGAGTAAAAATATATTATAATATATTGTGCTTAATGTTCTAATGTTCTAAGTTACTGGCAAACTATGATTCCATTGCACACCTTTGTGGTAGTACCCTCATTTGCTTACCAGAAATGTTATTTGAGTACTGATATAAAACCTAGGATGAGGTTTCTACATAGGCAAAATGAATTATGTGATGGTGTGTCCAAACATGGAATTAGGCTGAGTGTCATAGAAACCTAATACTCATTAAGCTCATACGATTTCTCTTTTAGGTCACCGTGAATGTTAACATTTCTTTCCTGTATGATTGTTTGTTTATGTCTCCACAGGATAAATCGAAAATGAAACAAGCTATATACAATTAAAATTTTGGCATGCAACTTCAGCGAAGCCTATTACACAACACGTAACAAATGTGAAGAATAATATAAAATAGTGTTGCTAATTTCTCATTTCTTACATAAGGAGTCTGACTTCACTCTCCTCTCCTAAAGTTTTAAGCTACTAAGCAATAACGATTGAACTTTTGAATGGAGTGTCAATTCCCAATACATTATTTCTTTGCTAATACTAAAATGTTTAAAAACGTACAGGAATTTTAAGTCTAATGCCAAAAGCCAATACACTCATCCAGTGTGACATATAGACCGAGGTACTGGGCTATTAAAATGCTCATGTTGTGACATGGATGGTGCTGGGGATTATTCCCATGAACACCACAGAAGTTATAGCCGCGAGCCTTGGATTCTTTCTCACATTAGGCTGACAACAATAGGAGCTCACCAGAGCTAGGCCAGATGAGTAAACGGAACAAGCAGGGGAACAATTAATTTGCAGCCATTCAGGACCTTGAAGGATTCTTCCTAACACATAGCGAGACGGATGGCGAAAAAGATATTTTTAAACCTAACTCGTATTTAGGTTAATATTGCCTTCTATAAAGTTAAGCTGGCTTTTAAACCACCACTTCTCGACTACACTGGTACGGACTACACATATCCAAGAGTCTACAGATGAATCTTAGCGGAATGAGGAATGGCACAAGTCCCTAAATAAAATTTGTAAGGTAGAAAAGTTTCATTAAAGGTGACTTGGACTGCACCGTGAAAGCGTAAGATCACCAACTGTTCAGAATATAGATAGGTGTATAATGTGTCTCGCAGATATTTTGGCGTTTTCTCTTGGAAATTAAATTGAGAAATACCTCCATCAATGATTTTATTCACAAAGCGTATTGAATGTTAAGGTTACTACTACTAGTTGCACCATACAAGGACACTAACAAAACCATTTGTTCTGTATTACATTCTACTGACTAATGTCATAACCAATATTCAATAGTAGATATAATAATATATTCATAATTAAAGCATATTTATGCAATAGTTTCGTATGCGAGTGAAAACCTGGCTAAAAGTGACATTCCAGAAAACAACTTTTCTTGTCCTTATAAGAGTAATGTTATTTCAGCTTTCCAAGTTACAAAACCATTTATTAATTACACTGCAAGGTTCTTTTCTCAGTTTCCAAGAAATGACGGAGTAGCTATTAATTTAACGATAAAGTTATTAAAATTAAATCAAAACTCTACAGCCGTAAGTGATTTCTTAGCTATAAAGCTGTAAATATAATACATATTCATTTGAATACAAACGTGTGAAATAAAAGGACATAAAATAAATGTAGCTTTGGACATTGATTAATTTTTATATTTACAGGACTTTAAAAAAAGAGAAAATGTTCTAAATTTTCGGATTAAAAGGCCTTATTTGGATAAAAGTGAGTTAATAAATGTTTGAGAAGTAACGTGATAGAAGTGTCCAATCAACAACTAGCGCACTTTGTTGTTACGGGACTGTATAGTACTGATTAATTGATTCAAACCCTTATTGCATGTCAGACTAGGGCACGCTGAGAACGTTCAATGACAAATGTTAGAGTAAAACATACAAATAAGTATTATTACTTTATGTACTACAATAAGTACACTAGTATTAGTGTATTTTTCAAAGAATAATTTACGAATTAAAAGTTTCGAACGCTACCCTTCAAAAATATTTAATCTAGAATGTTTTACAATAACGGTAACAATACTTGGCTGAAAGTGGCAAGTTTAGTATTTCCATAACGTTGGCTGACGGTCATAATTAAATGTTTTTAATAAAAACAAATATTTCTGATAAATCTATTTCATGAGATGTTATACTTCATTCTACTTCTTTTATTACGACCCGGATCTAAGCTAGTTTTGGCTGATAACTAATTTCATTTTTGGAGGAGATGTTTCATAAATTTTACGTTACTTAAGGCTGTTTGCTTATATTCGTAAACGTTCTCCCTATACAAGAAAACAATAGAAAGAATTCACGTAGTTAGTTCCATAATTACTGAAGAACGTCAATTGCGTATAATAAAATATTGACACTTTTATTAAAACAATCATGCTAATATGTCCCACATATCTAAGTACACATATAAATTACTTGTATCCATGGAAACATTGGAAGAATATTTCGGGGTATTTAAATGTTCTGAATTTGTCAGTATTATAATAAAAATTCATTCTAATCGCAGCACCTCGGAGAACCACCGAACAAGGAACATGATGTGAGGCTCTTATTTTTATTATTTATATACTTTTTTATACTATTTGTAGAAATTAAAAAAAAATATTCCTTCTGCTTTTACGACACACAAAATACGTAGTTACATCCCAGTTTTATCGACACCTCATCACAGCATAAAAAGCTGGTCCAGTGCATATACAGGGTGTCCCACGAGTAAACTGACAAACTTCTCGGGTGCTTTAATTTCATCAAAACGTGAAAAAGTTCATATACACATACGTCGGGTAACGCTTTGTTAGCGAGCTACGGCTAGCCAAAGAGTTCACTCGATTTTCCAGGAAAGGACGGAAATAAAGCGAAACCGATGTTTTTATGGTGGAAAGATAGTTTTTAAGTTATTCGAAGTTATTGGATCCAGTTAAATATATTGGAACTGAAAAGCTGAATACAATCATCAAAGACCAGTAAGACCAGCCATTTCTGAGATATATGACAAAATATTAAAAATTAGGTCTCGAAACACATGCTTTGTTTCAATTTTAAGTATATTGACATCAATAAATGTGTAATAAAAGCGCAAAACTTTTATCAACAACTTATATAGTATAATTCTGAGTACTGACAGCTCGTATAACCGTCAACCAACCTGGGGTTTAGTAGAGTAAGCAAAATTATCAGTCATTGTTTCCAGGAAGGAAATAACACTTAATAGTTGTATGTAACATGTCATTTTTACAGGGGGTTTAAATAAGGCATTTTTATTTTTTTGAGAGGAGAATATCTTTTTAGTTTAATGACATGTTATGATTTTTATTTCTTCCACCTACAATTATACTCCAGTAGCTCAACACCATCGCGGGAGACGTCAGCTGGCGGGGTCCGGCACGACCGGGTAAGACGCGGAGTTTGGGGATACATCCGCCGGAGTTCGCTTCAAGGGCTGAAGCGCCTTACAGCGGACACCTCAGGTACTACGGTACGTAAGTACGCTGTGCCTGGCTGCCTCGCTCTCTCGGGCGGAGTCTCGTCGAGTCTGAATATTATTTTAGATATAAAGTATAGCAAGAAAATAAATCAGTACGACTAGGATTAGATTCCATTACTAGTAACGAGGAGTTGTAATTTAGTTTTATTTAGCTTATCGTTTCTTTTCGAGGCCGCTGGGTTGCTTGAAGTACGTACGTTGTCACCAGCGTTCTTGAATTTTGGACTAGGCGTGAATGTAGTTTAATTTAGCTTATACAAGTTTATTGTTCCGTTTCGAGGCCACTGGGTTGCTTGACGTACGTTGGCACAAGCGTTCCTGAGCTTCGGCTAGGCGTAATTTAATTTAGTTTTACTCAGTTTATCGTTTCTTTTCGAGGCCGCTGGGTTGCTTGACGTACGTTGGCACCAGTGTTCCTGAGCTTCGGGCTAGGCGTAATTTAATTATTTAGTTTTACTTAGTTTATCGTTTCTTTTCGAGGCCGCTGGGTTACTTGACGTACGTTGGCACCAGCGTTCCTTAGTATCGGACTAGGCGTGATATAATTAGTTTTTATTTAGTTTATCGTTTCGTTTCGAGGTCGCTGGGTCGCTTGACGTACGTACGTTGGCACCAGCGTTCCTGAGCTTCGGGCTAGGCGTAATTTAATTATTTAGTTTTACTTAGTTTATCGTTTCTTTTCGAGGCCGCTGGGTTGCTTGACGTACGTTGGCACCAGCGTTCCTTAGTATCGGACTAGGCGTGATATAATTAGTTTTTATTTAGTTTATCGTTTCGTTTCGAGGTCGCTGGGTCGCTTGACGTACGTACGTTGGCACCAGCGTTCCTGAATTTTGGACTAGGAGTGAACGTAGTTTAGTGTTTACATAGTATATCGTTTAGTTTCGAGGCCGCTGGGTTGCTTGACGTACGTTGGCACCAGCGTTCCTTAGTTTCGAGCTCTAATTGAGCTAGGTGTGATTTTGAGCGAACTAGTGTTCGCATTTAATTTTTATTTGGCTTATCGTTTCTTTTAGAGGCCGCTAGGTCGCTTGACGTATGTTGGCTCCAGCGTTCCTAGTTTTCGAGCTTCAGTTGAACTACCAACTGTCGTATTAGGGAACGTTTAGGTAGTGGAACAGTCATCCTAAAGCATATGCTGACGCCTTCCCTTTATTCCGTTTCGTCTGCGATGATGAAAGCCTGATGATCCGTTGTTCATCGGTGCTATATTTGCTTCCGCTTTAGGTTTTACATTAATTCGGTTCTGAGCTGAACTTGGAAACTTCCTCTCCCTTTCGAACCCTGAATTTTACCCCTCTCGACTGTTCTATCCGATGTCTTTGGGTTATATATTTTTATAAACTATCTCTGACCCGACCAAACGTTATAAATTTGTCGCCCAAACAATTGGACGAAATTAAACGATAGTTTTCTAAAAATACTGTTTTTTAAGAAATTAGTTTAAAATATTTGAAAGCGTTATATTTTGCAAGTTCTTTGCGGTTTTACGCTGGCTGTTGGGAGTATTGTATATTTTGCCAACCTCAAACAAAAGGGTCGATTTAGATAAGGCTAACGGTACTGAGGGTGATAAAGATACGCCTGTACCATTGTCAACAGAAACTCGACCTTTGTCCACGCTTAATGTTCCCACTAGGCAACCGGAAACAATAAAAAATAAATCGCCAACGGAAAATGACCCATATTTTAGATGGGTCTATCGCTTAGACAAAACCCAACTACGCAACGAATTTTTAAAATACGATCTTCATAGTGAGGGAAAAGTTGACGAATTAAGAAAACGATACGTAGCATATTTACGGTCGGATAAATTAACGACTTCTGAACGTGAGGTCGAGAACAAAAATAACAGGATGGACTATGCGGGCGCATTAGGAGGCAATTCCGTATCTCACACCCACAGGGTACTGAGCAGCAATGAGCAAAACGAGAGCATGGCTCTTCGTGAAATTCTTGGACTCCCTCCTAACGCTGACAGCAGAACTCTAAGGGAAATAATTTTATCGTTAAAAACCACTAGAGAATCCCAGCCTTCAGCTAATGTCACGATGGAAACTCCGCTCACAAACGTAGCACATAGCCACCAACCGATGTTACCGGACTATTCACTTCCGACGTACACACAAACGAATCCGGTCGGACTACAAAAACGATCAGGTTGTTTCGATCTGCAGAGTTACTCGCCTAACTTATGCAACCTAGTAAGGAAATGGAATCTTCGTTTTGACGGAGTGAAAGGACCGATCTCGTTCCTAGAGAGATTGGATGAACTACTTGACGCGTACAGCATTGAACGAAACGACATCCTTATAGCCTTGCCAGAGATTTTCCAAAATGTCGTGGCTTTAATGACATTAATGCACAGAAGAGGTTCGTTAACACTAGACGATAAAGTCAATATTTTATATTCAAACATGCGTCCCGAGTATAAACACGATGAAACGACAAGAATGTATGACCATATCTGATATGATCCACCAGGCCGGACAGTATGAAGAATAGTTGAGAGCCCGAAACACTTACCGGCCTCCTCCACTGCCATCACTCGCCCTAGTGCCAGAGACGGCATACTGTGCAAAGAAGAAGTTTGATAAATCTCACGAAGCGTCTGCGGTTAGCGAGAACGGCGTTACAAAGACAAAACCCGCTCAAGAAGAAAACGAGATGAGTTGCACCATTCATGGCGAGGCGAACCATAGGCAAAGATGGACGACAGAAACCAAAACTGTCAAACCTAACGTTCAAAAAGATAAACGTGAGCTTAACGTAAGGTTCCAAACCCCAGTTAACACAGTGAGGCGTATACGTCACGATAGCATATGTTGGAACTGCGAAACAAGGGGGGCATTTTTTCTAGAATGCCAGAGGCCCAAGACCTTAAGGTTTTTTTATTGTAAGCGACAAGGTATAGCAACTACCGCTTGAAATTGCCGGACGGGAAACGGTCAGTGGACTCAGCCGAGAAGGGGTCACCTGAGTCCCAATCGAAGAAATTAAAAACGACCCCAGAAGACTGGCAGAGTTGGCTTCGCACAATAGCTAATTTTTCTGGATCTGTACACAGTAGCAGAAACATGGACAGCAGACCACACATCGAAATAGAAATCTATGGTAGCATATTTTCTGCTCTAATAGATACTGGGGCAACAATTTGAATAGTGGGAAAGACACTAGCTGAGCATTTGAGAAGCAACGAAAATGTACCATTTAAACGCCCGATGAAAATCCGGATGGCCGATGGCTCACAGACATTGTTAGAAGAATATTATACGTTCGAAGACTTGATTTCATATAGAGATACGACGCATACGTTCGAGGCACTTTGCGTGCCATCACTTACTTCGGACCTAATAGTTGGTGTCGATTCGATTGAATCGTTGGGGTTGCTGACATATGATTTCCCTCCCCAGACGCGACATGAACGTAATATCTTCTTAAAGAAGAATGATGTAGGGGATGTTAGAGGATTGAATCAGTTATCAGAATATGAACAAGAGATCTTAAAAAAATTTCTAAGAGAGGAGTTGCATAAATTCGATGATGTTAGGGGTAAAACAACACTAGTGGAACACAAGATTCGCCTGATCGATAATACACCTATTAAACAAAGGTACTATACGAGAAATCCGGCAATGCAAGCTGTACTAGAAAAAGAGTTAGAGCGTATGATCGAAGCTGAAGTGATCGAACACGTGGAGCTCACCGATTGTAATTACCAAAAAACCATCTGGTGCATACAGAGTATGTATCGATTTTCTGCGCCTAAATGCAGTCACGGTGAAGGATGCTTACCCCTTGCCACAAATCAACCCCATTCTAGAAAAACTCAAGGAAGCCCGCTATATTTCGACCATCGACCTCAAAGATGGATATTGGCAGGTCCCTTTGTCAGAGGAAAGTCGGCCGCTGACAGCATTCACTGTACCTAGAAAAGGATTATTCCAATTTCCTTATTTGGAACTTCTTCAAGACGTTTTTCAACGGCTAAGAAGAGCAGATCTGAAACTTAACCCTGCCAAATGTCACTTCTGCAAAACCGAACTGAAGTATTTGGGTCATGTGGTGAACGACAGGGGCATTAAGACAGATCCAGAGAAAGTTCGAGCCATTGTGGAATTTCCTAGGCCATCCAATTTGAAAACTCTAAGAGGTTTCCTTGGTATGGCCTCTTCGTATCGGAGGTTTGTCCCCAACTTCGCATCTTTAACCACCCCCCTCACGAGAATGTTGAAGAAAGATACTAGATGGCAATGGACGGAAAAACAGGAGACTACATTCAAGACTCTTAAGGAAAAATTAACGACTACGCCTATCCTAGCCTGTCCTGATTTTGGAAAAACGTTTGTTTTAAGAGTGGACGCCTCGGGCGATGGCCTAGGAGCATCGTTAATACAAACACAGAACGGAAAAGAAGTTGTGATTGCGTACGGTAGCAGATTGTTGACGGGCAATGAACGCAAATTCTCAGTCACAGAAAAGGAATGTTTAGCGTTAGTCTGGGCCATAAAAAAATTTCGCCCATACCTAGAGGGATATCACTTTATCGCAGAATCGGACCATCAGGACCAGAAGGTTACAAAAGTTAGAGACTCCTTCTGGTCGGCTGGCCCGCTGGGTGTTGGAACTCTAGCAACACGATATGGAGATACGATACCGAAAAGGAGCCCTAAACAAAGTGGCTGACGCTCTGTCTCGGAACCCGGTATATGAGCGACAAATTGAACATATAGGATCGTTTACGGCTGAAAATTGATCAGTTCAGAAAAGAAGGCAGGTAAACAGAAGACCACGTCAGGAGGAAATTACGGATGAATCCAATGATGTAGTGATGGTTGATAGGAACCGATGGTATAAAAGGCTATACAAGATGGCCACAAAGGGTGACTCAAATCTAATTATAAAAGATGGGAACATCTATCGTCGAATAGTAGTAAAATGAAATAACGGACGCAGACAAGCCCACTGGAAAATGTGTGTTCGCGAAGAAGACCGTCCGAAAGTACTGCAAGAAAATTACGATAAAGAAACTGCAGGTCAGAAAAACCGGTGTTAGAAAAACCGCCCAGTGTTATTACTAGCCAGGTTGGTTTCGTGATGTAAAGGCATACGTAAAAAAATGTCTGATATGTCAACGATATAAAGTTGAACAAACGAAGCCCGCCGGGAAGATGTATTTTCGTAAGCCACGAGGTCCGTAGTGCACGGTTACCGCAGATATAGTGGGCCCCTTACCACGATCGAAGAGTGGAAATCGGTTTATACTAGTATGTCAAGATTACTACAGCAAGTGGTTAGAACTTAGTCCACTTAGATCGGCCACGACAGCTAATGTGGTAAAGAATTTCAAAGAGATGATTTTGTTCAGATGCGGTGTACCCAGCGTTTTAATAACCGATAATTGGTCACAATTTGTTTCGAAAATTTTTCAGGATCTTTGTAGGGACTGGAACGTCGACTGTCAACTGACGGCCCCTTATAGTCCTCAGAGCAATCCAGTAGAACGTTCTGATCGCGTCATCAAAACCTTGATATCGCAATTCGTTGGTGAAGACCACCGATCGTGGGATGCTAAACTGAGTGAGTTTAGGTATGCATTAAACACAGCGCACCATGAATCGACAAACTTCACGCCAGCCATGCTTAACTTTGGACGCGAGTTGAGACTGTCTAAAGCAATATGTGGACCTGCATTTGATTACTCTTGTGACCAGGAAATGACTACACGAGAAGAATGACAGGAGCAACGAATGCAAGAATTTAAAAAGATTTAACAAAGCTGTCATCGCAACTTTGCCCGTGCCTTCCAGAGGCACTCTCGATATTATGACCTCAGACGACGAGATCATAACCTCCGTGTTGGACAGTTGGTCTGGAAAAGACATCATACCTGTCTTCGGCTCCTGACGCGTATGCATCGAAGCTGGCGCACCGTTTTGTAGGCCCCTTTGAAGTAGTTACGTTTAAAGACCCAAATATCGTCGAGTTAAAAGACCGTTTGACGAACAAGATTCAAACGGCCCACGTAAAAGACTTGAAAAATTACACGGGGTCGGACTAAAAGGAGGAAATTAATAAATAATATCTAACGTTAGTAGCTCAGTGAAATTTAATGGTAGTTTGTTTTGGATGCATGAACGTAAGCTTGACGAGATGCTTTATTTGCAGGCTATATTGAAAATACTGCACGAGATTTGTAGACAGCTTCCTGCTTGCGAACACCTGTCCCACGCTTCTGTAGCTACGTAGAATAACTCAGTGCACGCTAGCATGGAGTATCTCCGGCCAATACTACAGCCGAGTTCTGGAGAATTGGATTGCCTATTCCCCGGCAAAGGATTAACGGAGACGTTATTAACGCGTACATGCGGTTGTTGGAAAGGAGGAGTATTTTTTACGCCACCGTACCTGTGACCTATTCTGTAGACACATATTTTATTGAGACCTGGTAAACAGGGGGCTACGATCGAGTGAAGAGCGCATTTAAGGGGATAAACCTCTTTTCTAGGGACCTGATTCTGTTCTCCTTACACCTAAGGGGCTATGAGGGAGGACACTGCGCAACTTATAGCCGTGAAACCAAAACTCAACCTCATCAGGTCACTCGACTCGTGTAAAAAAAACTAAAGAGATGACATCCCCGGACTAAAGAGATGCGAGTGATCCTCGAGTTTATGGAAAGGAATGCAGCAGAAAGGAAAGTAATATTTGACAGGGATGTTTGGATAATATGTAACACCCCAGACAAGTGCCCCAAACAACTGAACGCTACGGACTGTGGAGCGTTCGTATGCGCCTACGCTGAACTCTTGTCAGCGGGGGACACGCCGTCGGGGAAAACCATCAACCCCCTGAAAACGCGAAAAGACGTAGCTCGGGCGTTTAGGAGAGGGAAAATATCCCAGGAGGACTTCCGGGTCTACGGCGAGGCAGGAGACAGGATGTCAACCGAGAGGGTCGTCGCGGTAGCCGAGGAAGACGTCGTTTTAATCAGAGAGCTAAGCGAGGCGATTGGAGATTTAGTTCCTGCGTCCCCGGAACACCCGCTAAGCAGAGGAGAGGAGGATGACGCCGGGAGAGGCATAGTTCTACCCGATATAACGATGGAGGAGGCTGAACTTTGTTGTTGCGGGACTGTATAGTACTGATTAATAATACAAACCCTTATTGCATGTCAGACTAGAGCACGCTGAGAACGTTCAATGACAAATGTGAGGGTAAAGCATACAAATAAGTATTATTATTTTATGTACTACAATAAGTACACTAGTACTAGTGTATTTTTCAAAGAATAATTTACGAATTAAACGTTTTGAACGCTACCCTTCAAAAATATATAATCTAGACTATGCGGGCGCATTAGGAGGCAATTCCGTATCTCACACCCACAGGGTACTGAGCAGCAACGAGCAAAACGAAAGCATGTCTCTTCGTGAAATTCTTATATAATTCTTAATTTGTATGGGAAAGCCTATGTCGGGCATCCTCACAAGTCATCGTCGCTACTGCTGGGCTCGTTGGCGTCCTGGGTTTAGCTGCGGGTGCTGACACTCGAATCTCCGGCGCGCTGCAATTTTCATCTTCCACCATCTCCCACGTCTCACTCGCTGTTATAGACAGCCAGGAAGACGTCTGCTCGTCCGTAGGAGTATTGATTCTCGGCGCCATCACCGCAGCCTCCTTAGTAGTTAACATTTGTTTGGTTTGTGTCTTTTGCAATGTTAACTACTAAACTGAGCCTTTCGTCGGATCCAATTTTATGATTTACCTTTTTTCGTTTTTACTGATCATGGAGTTATATTTCAAACATGTAACTTTTGACACACTTAAAATCTCCCCTTCTCACCAATGCTTCAAATAATTGATTGTTTACTTAACAACTTATCAATGTAATAACTTGTGTTTCCTAAATAACTGTAAAACTCCAGTACAAATTCACTGTAATGTAGGCTCTTAGTATTAGATATCTCCGTTGGTTTTTTTAGTTGCAGATATACTAGTCATAACATGACATCGAACAGTGTCTCTTGATACTGTATAAAAACGGTAATAGTTAATATTTACACACTAATGTAAGACGAGTAACTAAACATGTTTCTCTCTATGTTATGTATGTGATTGGGTAATCAGATAACAAGAAACTGTTTATCGCCCGCCGTAGACATGTCGTAAAAACAGTAAGTGTAAGTCAAAACAAAAATAAAAAACAGGTGAATAATAAATAAGTGTTCATTAATTAATATGTGTTAATTCCCATGGAAACAATAAAGGTCAGGTACTTCAGTGTTTATCGATAAAATCATAGTGTAGTGTATAAATTTCGTTGAACTCACACCAAGATGAGTTGTAGAAGCAGGACCAGGAACAAGTGCGATGGCCAAAAGTTTGATAAGGACCAGGCCATTTTTCAATTTAATGTTAAAAGTCCTTAACGACGCAGAACGAGGAAAATCTACACCTAAAGTACAAAGGCAAAGATTAATATCAAGACAAGCGCTTAAAGATGAGTTACTTTATTTATTTAGAAACCAAAGATTTTTCTCTAAATATTCTTCTTACCTAAAGGATTTTACATTGTACTTTTAGCGATTATAATTCACAGCAAATATATAATGACGCGTTAACAACTGACAGGATTAATCTTTAGATTGCAGAAGTCCATCAACTGCACAAATTCACACTATATTGCAAATATAATTTTCTCTAAATTACCAGATTGATTTAAGGTACCAATTGTTTAAAAACCCAACATTTATTAAAAGAATCCAATCTTTTGGTCACTAAAGGTGAATTAGAATATTTTATAACTATGTACATTAGCTTAACTGTTGATCCTATATTTTTCAGGGTAATTAACAGTGGGTTTGCGTATGGTAGTGTTATGATTTTGTAACTTTGTAGGATTGTGTGTTGAGTGAGAGTGTCTCTTGATAGTAGTAAATGTAGTGACATGAAGGGGAGAGAGAGAAAGAGAGAGATTGTGTTGTTTGTGTGGCGTGAGTGTAAAAGTGTGTGAGAGGTACCAAGTCTCCTAATAAACTGTTATCGATGTAATCTTTTTCTTTGGGGTATATTAAGTTCATATTTTCTTTATTATTTATAAATCATTCATCATCGCATAATCATTTGTGTTATTATTAGCTACAAAAAGCATTAGCAAATTATGTATTTGCTTTTTATTTTTTCTTATACTACGAGTATATGTACATTACATTATTAAATATTTATATTTAAAACTTTATGTACATATACTATAAACTTGCATAATACTCATGCTTTTGATCGTGCACGATCTCCACAAACAGGCTACGCACATGTGGAAATCATTTCTTGTTTTTTTTATACATGTTGTGATCTGTGTTTCTATGACGAATAATAAATATAAATCATTTCATTTTATTAAAGTTTACAATCAGGTTATTTCTTGATTGGGGAAGATTATCATCATAATATGTACATTAACGCTAGTATGTTTAGTAGACAAAAAGAAAAAACTTGTGATTTAGGGCTTTAATCTTTTCAGTACTCCAAGTGTACATTTAGTATCAGTTAACAATGTCTTTATTTTAAAAGTATAAATGTTTTGAGATCCGCTTACATCTTTTACTGACAGCTTTTATTTACTGACAAATGTATACATTACTAAGAGAACTATTTACATAAACATGTCTGAGAGACATCTTTCAGGCATTTCGAAGTACCGTAGGGTAAACATTTGAAATAAGTTGAAGTTAGTGAATGTTAGCTGACAGGATTAAAATTCATAACGTATTGCTTTATATAGTTTATACTCAATAATTTCCATAAACGGAAAATACATTACTAGTTAAAGTAATTCAGTTATAGAAATAACTTATTACTTTACATCTTCACCTTAAAAAAATATTATTTTCATTAAAGATAAAATATTTTTTTAAATAATATTGTGGAACATATATTTTAAATAAAGTTAGGACATTTTTAATTGTAGTTTATGTTTATTTTATTTAAGTAGAATATTTTAAAATTAATGACTGTGTATAATTGATTATTTTCACGTTAAAATATTATTTATTAAGCGAATGGGCAAATAATAACTAATGTAAAAACTTGTGACAACTGTGGGATGCAATGTAAGCTTATCAATATATTCTATAATATTAAAATATAATA
This sequence comes from Homalodisca vitripennis, assembly GCF_021130785.1. Classification (NCBI taxonomy): domain Eukaryota; kingdom Metazoa; phylum Arthropoda; class Insecta; order Hemiptera; family Cicadellidae; genus Homalodisca; species Homalodisca vitripennis. The sequence goes on along the minus strand of NW_025776244.1, from coordinate 256,889 downwards.
AAATGATCAAAAATAAACAGAAATTTAATTTTTGTTGATTTATTTATGACTTTTATATTATCTTGCATTAGGGTGGTTGCTATATGAAATAAATCCCACAGGTACGTTCTCCGTAAAGCAATGGTACGTTTTGTCTTAAATTTGCGTTTTGGGCTATTTTACATATTTCTGTACCCAAATGAAAATTTATAATCGGCTTGATGTTTTCTTCCGAAGATATTTAAATACGTTATGAATTTTGGATCTGGTTTACAGAGTTGATACGAATATATAATTATTCAAGGAAACCATTTTCTTACCTATGACTAACAGCCATCTTTCCGGTATTTTTGGTTTGCTAAATATTAACAGTGAGTTCAAAGTTGTGTATATTAACTGATTGACATTAATAACACGTAATCCTAACTATGTTTAAATGCCATAATGTAATAATTTATGTTACTGTTAACAGTTTTGCAAACAATCATTACTTTAACTCATATTATGTTTGGTATGTATATTTTTACAAGAAACTAAAATCAGTCAATCCCGTTAGAAATTTCCTACTTTACTGCAATGATATTTTCAAATACTTAAACTTGTCGCTTAAACTAATGTACATTATAATTAATTTTTTATGACAAGAACTTTGTATAACATAGCAATATTAATGCAATATAGCAATATTAATTATAGCATATTAAAGCAAAATGTGCACTTTCATAATTATCTAGTGGGCACATGCTGCAGAAAGAATTACCAGAATGTGCCTAGTAGACACCTTCTACCGTAGCTGAGTATTTCTGTCTCAGATAATCAACTTCAGGGTCAGAATTCAAGTACTGGTTCACGCACGCTGTATACGCGTAGTAACAAAAATATTCAATTAGTCTGAAGTATAACTTTTATACAAAAACTTCTTTGTTAATATTAGAATTTTAATATAAGTTTGAACAAAACCCAACAATTCGATGAAAGAATTCCAGTTTAGAAATTGTAACGGTACAGATACTTGAATTTTTAGATAAAAATTCACCAATGGCGTAAAATAATAGATTTAAGACCTAGAGTTCGAGTACTGGTTCACGCACGCTGTATACGCGTAGTAACAAAAGTATTCAATTAGTCTGAAGTATAATCTTTTATACAAAAACTTCTTTGTTAATATTAGAATTTTAATATAAGTTTGAACAAAACCCAACAATTCTCTGAAAGAATTCCAGTTTAGAAATTGTAACGGTACAGATACTTGAATTTTTAGATAAAAATTCACCAATGGTGTAAAATAATAGATTTAAGACCTGTTACTATTACGTTGAAGGCTATTAAAACGTTTTGGTGCTTCACAAAAAAATTCAAATAACTTTATTGAACATGTATTTTACAATATCTCTCTCATACTGAAGGGAATGTTATTAAAAACGATCTGAAAGTGAGAACCGTTTTAAGTATATGTATATTTAGAGAGCCTAGGAATTTATTTGGTTCACATGATCTGTTTTTTTTTTTTTTTTTTTTTTTTTTTTTTTTTTTTTTTTTTTTTTTTTTTTTTTTTTTTTTTTTTTTTTTTTTTAAGAAACTGGGGTTTCATTTCTCAGAAGAAGTGTACTGATTATTTTACAATAAAGAATAAAAAGTAATTACTGTAATGTGTATGGTAGCTCTAACATAATAATGCTTATGTAAACATTTACTTTCCCTAGAGGGGTCACTTTTGGCTTGTTTATACATTCCAGTTGAACCCACACTGCGTACATAAAAAAACCGACTCGTCACTTAAATCTGCGCAACATTGTAGTTATCCAGGAGCGACACTTCACTAACAGCAAACGTCGAGATTCTGTAGTGCAAGGGTAAATCGATAGGTCTATTCTACTGCGGGAGATTACGTTTGAACTGGTGATTTATGGTTTAAAATCCCTTTAGTACTCTAAGGGTACAGAAAGAATCAGTTTAAAACTATCTTATTTAAAATCTCCAAATGATTTAAGCTCTATTCTCACATATTTTATAACAGTTTAAAGATTACTTAAATTATTTACTTAAATGTGTATGAGAGAAATCATTCAGGCATTTTATAGTAGTGTTAATAATGAATATAGTATTAAAAACTACGAATAAAAAAACAAAAGTTTTATGCACACTTTATACTTATTAAAGGGTTTTTACAAATTTGCAAAACACATTTGGCTGTTGAAGTGGCTACGTCTTATCTAAGTTTTTGGAACCATAATAATGATAATTTTTAGTATTATGACAATTAGTTGCAATTAATTTTTGGTAACTGAAAATTAGAAACAATTCTTAATTGAATTATGTTAAATTATTCATGAAATTAATTAATTTATAAAGCCCCTCGAATTTTAAGTTCAGCTCAATTTCACCTCACATTAGTTGCAGCGTTTGAAATTTGACGCTACCAAAGACTTGGCTCATGGAATTTGGAGTCTAGGTCCGTCCAAAGACATCCAAATCTATAGAAATGTAGAAGTTTTTTAATCCAATTTCTGCAATATTTACGCTATAAAAACTTTATTAAATCAGTATTCTTTTTCAAAAACAGAACATTTAAACCTTAACTGCATTAACAGTAGAATTGTATAGCAACATTTCTCTAATGATGTTATTGGTCTACCAGCTTATTGCTAAAAACACTTATTCTAAATTATAAAATGCGTATCTCTCTAAACAGGATTTCAAATTAGCTTTAAACGCGTTGGGTGTTGGGAAATATTTATATCAGTTGGCAACCTGTTGATCAAAAAGGTTGCCAACTGATACCAAAATTTCAGTGTGTAGACTGAAAATGATGTGAAAAAAATGCATATTGTAAATCTGAAAATAAATTATGAAAATTATACTATCACAAATTATATTGTAGGGTTTATAGTTTAATAACCCACTTGCTGATAAATTTAAAATAAAAAAATGCCCAGAATGTTAAAGATTTGGTAATTTCTAAGCAATAATTAAAATGAAACGAACTAAGGGAAATGCATTTTTAAATACATGTTGTTAATAGAAGGAAACCATTACAATTCTGCATATTTCTAAAGGAAGGAAAAAAAACATGAACAGTTTTGTCTTCCTTTTGTACGTGTGTGACAAGTTAAGTTTTTAAAAAATATTGAAAAAAATTGAATATTAAAAAAATATTGAAAATGTTGATAATTAAAATTTTTGTAAATATATTTAGTATAATTTATAAATATTTGTATTTTTTAAAGTTATGATACTTTATGCTTGTAAAATATAAAACTTAGCTTCTTAGAAATAATTCCAGTCTTGCAGTACAACTATTCGGTCCATGTGTTGGCTTTGTCGTCGATTCCGTGAGAACTTAAATCCGATATTTGCAATAAATACTTTACACAAAACACTTGGAATAAATGTATACTCTGTGTGAATGCGGCGCCGAATTACAGGAACAATATTTTATTTTCAACGTCTAAAAGTGGTGCTTTTATGTTTATTTGCCACAGTTAAACATATTATAAGTAAACTTTGAAAATCGAGTATTCGTTACTGCGACTTCAGCGGTATCTAGCCCCATGTGTTTCGTCCATTCGGTACACATAGGAAGCAAAAAATATTTAATTTCAGTAGCTTTTTTCTGGATGAATCTCAAATGGGAACTCTACGTGATGCCTACAAGTAATGCCTACGAGGAGGCATTAAAAAAATTCCCAATTTTCTCGCAAAACGTAACATTTGTGATCGCATGTGTAAATGAAATAAAAATGTTTTTATTTACATCGTCTAACATCCATGAAAAAATGAGCATTTTTATCGGAATCTCCCGGTATATTTACACGTAAATTATTATTTATTTAAGTTAGGGTAATGTTTTAAGATATTTTGTTGAATAGGTTTTCTTTAAAAGGGATTGAAAGTTTTTAGAATACTTGATACAATACTCAATTAAAATTTAGAACAAAATTAAGTAACCTAAGTGAAACATACTTTAGAGTATATATAAATCTTATTTATATCCATGGAAACAACAAGAGAAATAATTTTATTCACAGTTGAGATTTAGTTCAAGGTCAAAGATCAAAGTTAACCTCACCGCCATTCGTAGAAAAACAATAAGGACTAAGAAAAGGACGTAAGTAGATCAGTTGCTTTATTTTCTTATACATAAAAATAAACCACTAAACGTGTTGCTAATCACTAATCTCAAGAATGAGTAAACCAATTCGGCTAATTTGTTTGAATATGTCCTTTGAAATGTGGGGAAGATTTTGATGCAGAGAAAAATAGGAAAAGTTTCCCAAAACATTTATAACTTATAATTACGATATTTACGTAACGCAAACCAAATTAAATAGTACGAAAAAACTGTTGCCACTCAGTTGAGGTTCACCAAATAGGCAATGGCATTTGTGCATGCAAGGTGATTCAAAAAAGCACCGGTTTTTATACATCAAATTAAGAGACGTATTTACATAAAAACACAAAAGTTTATGTTAAACTGTTCATACAACTTTCCGATATCACGTATGCAGTTTCCTTCTCTACTGCGCGAGCATGCAAAAACTCTACGATTGTTCTACTACAGGTTTTCACCAACGAACCATTCTACTGGAACGCGCACTGCCCATAAGCCGCACACAGCTGTGCGTTGTGGGTGTTTCCACGGGCTCGCAGGCACTTAAAGTGGGCAAGAACTCACCGCGTTGTGCGGCGATCAACGATACGGTATCACGCCTTTTCATGTCGAAACACTAATCGTCGTTTAACGTGGATTTTGAATTGTTGGCTACTCTTCATGTTCAGTACGTCAAGACTTCTGCTCTCAGCAACTCAACTAGTTTTTTTTATTTTTTTCTATTTAGTTGCCAATGTTGGTAATATTTGTTATTTTAGACATGGTGAAGAGTTGCGCTGCATCCAGATGGACTAAAGGTAGGCAATGTTTATCACAATTAAGTATTTTTTTGTAAATAAGACTTCATAAATTTTACCGTCGCAGCTGATTAAAGTAGCTATACTAAAACTGGGTGAAGTGAGAGTGAATGTTCAAAGTCTATGACCTTTGACGATACAATTACTAAACTCCGTGCTTCAAAATGCTATTTTTTAAACTTGATACCTTTAATAATGATAGTTGTGCTATTTTAGATCCTCCACACATATTAAAACTTGCACGAAATGCTCTATCGGACATGAAACATTATATTATAAACTGAGTCAGGCAGGATTTTGTTTATATATAAAAGAACTTAATAACTTACAGAAAAAACTGGGTTTAAAACGTGTAACAAACTATCAGACAAACATGTTTTCTACAAAAACCGAAAATTATTGTGAAGGTTGCAAGCTAAACTTTGGCATAGCGAACGCTTTAGAATATTTGTGTGTAAAATAACATTCACATTTCATAAACTGTTTGACAGCCGATCAATTCGTAAGAATAATACTATGTTTTTACTATTTAAACAGTAGGGATCCATTCGGAAAAGACTATAATGGTCCAATAAAATTAGGGAACAAGGAAAAGGTTGACGAAATATAAAATAGAGCGGAAAACTATTGTCTAAACTTAAATTTGGAAAACTATTAGTGTTGGAGAATGCAAAGAAAACGTTTACTTTAGGGTTTTTAAGCAATATCAAGAGTAATTATATTTTAAGAGACACATTGTTAGTTTAGATGATTTTAACTCTTTGTTCGCCTATAAGTTTAGTCAAGACCATTTAGAATTATTTTTCTCCTGTGTTCGAAGTACGGGTGGAAGCAATAATAATTCAAATACTAAACAGTTCCCTTGGGCAGTAATACAACTGAGAGTCCTCCTCCGTAGAATAATGGTTATAGTCTCGGATCTCTGAGAGATCAAGGCCTACATAGCTGAAGCTGAGGCTTAAAAGGAGGAAAAAATCAACTGATGTTTCGAAATAGTGTCAGAGCATTTGAGAATGCTAACTTCCTTTAATTTTATCTTAATTCACATCTTGGCCTTTTCGAGTCAGGTCATGATAAGTGTGATTTGGATTTGTCTTTAGATGATAATAATGAAATTGAGAGTGCTGAGTATGTTATGGAAAATCAAGACAGTTCTAGTTTTATGGATGCAATTTTATATTATATTTGTAGTGTGATTGTAAGACGTATTGAAAAAAGTATTAAATGACACGACTAGTTCTGCACTCTATTTCAATAATTCAGATTTTTAATGTAAGGGTAAATGAATTAGATCAAGTGATTATGTATTGACAATTGTAAAATATTGTTATTTCCTCAATTTATCTAAAACAAATGTGAACAATTTTGAATTGACATTAGGAGTTTTTAAAATTTTACTGGTAGTGTTTTCAAGGGACATTTTTTAAACCTTTTTTAATAATATCTCATTACATTGCAAAACAGAAAACTTTGGACATAAGACAAATCCAACTTAGGAATAAGGCAAATTTTATCAAAATAGTTTTATTGTCTTAACACTCAGATTAGGTATGTCATGTTTGTATATTTTATATAATTTACCTTTAAATAATCAAAAGGTTTTTTCACCTGGTACATATTAATGTCTGTAGTCTTCATTGCCGACCTTATAAGAAAAATACCAACTCAACATTTTAGTTATTTTGATATAAAATATCCTGTCTTTATAACTAAAAATAAAAAATTCACAATAATTATGTGGAATATAACAATATTAATAAGTCTAGAAGGCTTTTTAAAATGTTGCTAGATCATTACTATAATGCCTGCCATATGGGCGGAGTGAGTTCTTCCCCATTTTGAGCGCCTGCAAACACAGGACGCAACCACTGATCCGGTTAATTTCTACGGCCCAGAGCGCGTTCCATTAGTATAATTCGTGGTTTTCACTTCCACTTAGACGTATTTTTCCTTTAAAGTCATTGATGTTGCGAGGTTTATTGGCATACATCAATGACGTCAAGACATGACCTGGGTCCATTAATATACGGAATTTCTAGAAATGATGCGAGTCTGAAACATTGCGTATAACATTTTTACTGTAGAGGAAGATCAAAGGGATGGCAATTCTTCCAATTATACCGGAAAGCTCACGTATGCACATATTTCCTTGATTGGGATAAAATATCTAAACCAATCATAGCACTAAGTAAAGTATCGTGGGAGTAAAGTATCGTGGGCTGGTAATATGTGCGTTTAAATCTAAGTTTGATTCTAAAACTCACATGTGTATCTATCATTTAGGTCACTCGATAAACCCGACTGTAGACCATAAATAAATCAGACTGGAAGTGAACTGAAATGGCTGAAACTAACAGTTCTTTGCTCAGTAATTTTTGGTCGTAGGTGAATTACGTTATATGTTTTCTTCATCGGGACAAACAGGGAATACCAGCAACTTTCTTTACTTTTTTTGTTAGGCTAAATATTTAATTTAGTTGGCATTAGTTTACGTTACCTGACCAACATTAATAATACCAAACTAGTTCATGTTTAACTTTTAAAAGTCAATAATTAAATAGGGTTTCACACAGCTTTGAAGGAAAATACAGTCTATAATTACCAGCTCATTCAGTTAGTTACGAAGCACAAGCGATAATACATGGTAAATTAAAATTTTACTCGTACATTTAAAAAAATCTTAATTATAATTCATTTCCATCTTCCAATAATCTTCTCTCTGAAACTAATACTAATTTAACTTCTATGTAATGGCAAACTAGATTTAATAATTCGCATAAAAATGGGTCAGCTGAACTTCTAAATTGAGTAAACACTCTTGTGAAGTAAACCATTACCAAAATGACCCCAGTACACAACTTCTTTAGTAATGTGAATATCCTAAAAGTATAAATAAATTTTAAAACTAATGAAAGAATTCTACTCTTTATTTATTTATTTATTTTTTCTTCTAAGTCACGTATTACTGGTTTTGGTTCTGAGAATAACATTTTAATTATATCAGGTTATAAAGCATTTATTATTGGTCAATACAAATACTTTTACTTCTAAGCCCTTTTATATCCGTGTACATTCCGTAAATTCTGTTAGTTTTAAGTCCTTGAATTATTACAGTTCAATCTAAGGACCGTTTTGCGTATTTGTTTTACGAAATCTGCCTTAAAATATAAAAACTGCTCTAATTATTTAATGCAATGATAAAAATGCTTCTTGGCATGTTTTAAATTCTAAGAGAACTTTCAGGCAATAAGCAGGTAAATGACATATACACTAAGGAACTGATAAAAATGTCTCTACCTTCATACCCACTGTTATGTTTTTTCTCACTTTTTAAGACTCTCCATTTCCCACTTTAAATAACGAAACGTTTTCTGCAGTATTTACAATTCATCGGTACATAAATGTTTTAGATCTTCGAGTCCAACTAATATTCAGAAATGTTACCTCCATTATTTTGGGTGAGAGGATCAGTGCAAGGACCACTTAAGGCTCTCCCCACGGTAGCGTCTTTTCTCCTTGTTATGGACGACCTGTTTAGGTCTGTAACAGAAGTAGTATTTCCCGCAGTATATGCAGATGAGATGACATGATAATCCTTTTAACTGTTAAGTTTAAATCCACGGTTACGGAATTGACTAACGCTACCATGAAGAGTGCCGTAAACTGGTGTGCAAGGATGGTTATTTGTGTAACCCGGCACAGGCTGTCCTTGTAACCTTTGGAAAATGGCATTATTAGGGGTCATCTTTTCTTCTTTGCCGAGGAAACTACCATCGTGCTGATGTCTCCAGTTAACTTCTAAATGTTGTTGTTGACAGGTAACTGATGGGGACCAAAACTGAAAAGGTTCGATGAGAGGGGAATATGATTACTAATGCAATCAAGTTTTATATCAGAGGGCCTTGTGATCTTGAACTGAAGACCTCGACTACATTTTGGGGCTGTTGTCTGGTGGTTAAATACTGAGTCCGGACTGGTTTGCATCCAAAGGATAACTTATATAGCAATAACCGGAGGTAACCCAACTGACGCGGTTACAGCCTTAGATGGTTATCTCAATCTTGCTCGTTTGTGCATTATAATATTCAGTTAAAGGCCAGGAGGATTTTTACCCCACTTCAGTAAGAAGTGCCTTATCTAAATTTATTTAGATATATGGTGTATTACTCATGATTTTAGAACATATAGCTCAATGATTTTTCTTTGCCTATCACTCATGATTTTAGAACATATAGCTCAATGATTTTTCTTTGCCAAATGCCCCAGGATTATGAAGTTTTCAACAAAAGATTTGTTCACGGGAGTTTCACAGAACAACGCCAGAAAATTTTAATATTTTGACCAGTAAGAGCAACAGTTGGTTTACAGTTAATAGGCTCGTATATGTACTTAAATGATAGTACATATGATTTTTAGTTATTGCTGCAACTAATGAATACTTAACGGTTGTATCATGCCCCTCCTTTAGTCAATATATTTATTGTGCTGCAAATTGGCTCCTAGATATACCAATAAACGCTATATTTATATATTTATCATATGTATGAATATTTATCATTGTACTATAAACTCTGTTCTATTATCCATATCTAGCGTGTATGTGCAGTGGTCTCATTTGTGCTTAATCAAAAGTGGTTTTTTTTTATAACAACTTTTTGAAAAAACATCCTCTAAATGGTTCATATAATCATGTAATTAATTTATATATTGCACTCTGCTTTAATAATAAGATTAATTTATAAAGTTACACCAACTAATACCTTAACTAGATTGCTTGAAATCATAGTTTTAGATATTGTGCTCATTTATGAAAGCTTTGTAAGGAATTCATTACGAAAGACAAAAAAGTAAATATTATTCTTTTACTGAGCCTTATTTATCTGAGATGCTTACGTGATACGTAAATAAACTCTCTGGTCCCCAAATTTTACTATAAGGTTTATTTATTTATGAGAAAAGGAATTATTTGCCGTCACAAGATGATAAATCGACTTACAGGATTATCTCACAATGTGACTTTGTTGCCTATTGAGACACTCGCCTATTAAATACTTTTTGGGAAAGGCACAACTAGCTAAACATAAGTATATTATAAGAATATGCGAATTGGTTTAATATGCTATTGCTGCCATATATACGAGTATAAATAGCATATTGTACTTGGCATTACTATTTTAACCCTACTACGATAAATGATATTTATTTATGGATACACTAAATAATAGAATACATTTTGTTCTGTGATACGGTTAGCGGCGAAATACTTTATTTTTAATTTTATGAGGATAGTGTCATGAAAATTGTTAGAGAATACTATAAAATATAAATGCGCAGACTTTTTTGTATCTTAGTAATAGAGATATCAAATTTTGTTAAAATATATCCAATAGGATTTGCGTGATTATTACAAATCTAAAAATTTTCGGTTCATAATATAAAATTAAATATGATTATTGATGCATTATAGTTATGTTATTTGTTATATTATTTTTTTAGAAATTTAAAACTAGACTATTGCAGACTAATTAGAATTGATATAACATTTCATTTGTAAGAGTGTCCCTTGATATTGTATCTAAACATTAATAATGTTCCATAAAAATAATCAATTTAGACGTCGACCTATCTTATTATTACCTTTATAATTATGTTTTATTCACAAGTTTGTCACATTAAAATGCTTGTAATTGGATAATAAGATAAAAAGCGATCTTTTTAGTGCCAGTTGTAGTCGTAACGTCTGCAATATAAGAGACTGGTGAAACTGAAGCAGCAATTTACATAAAATATTATTTTATATCCATGGAAACAACATATCATTTGTATGGTTTAATGTTTTAAAATTATCCTAAGGTGTTATGTCGCTGCAAATTTTTAAACTTCGTTCAATTCACAACTAACCCCGGAAGTAGCACCAGGAACATGATGTGATGGTTAGAAGCAGGTCAGGACCAGGACTTATATTGATGAGTTACTTTAATTCAACATAAATCATAGTTTTTACTCACTATTTCTCGTTACACAAAGCAGTTTACATTGTGTTTTAGCGATTGTTGCAAGCGAGTGCTGAACAGCACAAAACACTAGAACAGTTCTTTTGTAGTGCTAATAGAAGTACAAATTAATTATAGTCAATAAAATACAATGTTACGTATTATGTATGAACTACTAATTTATACATTTTACCAGTTTCTTCTTATTAGAAACTAAATGCTTAATATATGATCAAACACTCCAATAAATTACAAATTTTTATTTTTGTGAGGCCTTTCATGCTCAATGAACACATCGTCAGATTTACATAACTGTAATAATAATAAAGTAATAATAAATTGTCATTTATAAGGTGTGTTTGATCATATACTAATTTATGTTTGGTGCTGTGTATAATCCTCTCAGTACCCGAAAGAGTTCAGGGAGAATATGGTTACATTAATCCTTTTACTACTAACAGCAAAATATATTGGAGGTTTTCACATAGTTTTATAAAAAATAGGTATATCTGTTTATGAGAAACATTTTCTAACTTGTGTTTTGTAGCAATATTTCTAGCATTTCTAGTAAGGAAGATAATAGTAATTAGTTAGAATTAATCAATGCTTTTCGTTTAAGATATAAAAACAGTAACTAATTTTAGTTGTAATAATATAATAATTTATAAATTTATGCCAAAAATTGTGACATAAATATGTTCTAAAAGTTTTAACTCATTGTATTAGTTACTAAAATTCACGCCAGATCTCTCTTTCACACTACAAGAGGTAATAACGGGTAAAGTATGATTATACAGTATTAGGAATGCCTGATTAGATTATAATAAATTTAAATATTAAAATTCCATTTTGTAACTGATATTAATGAAATTTCTGTTTCATAATAAAATATAACATATTGTTTTGAAGAATAATGTGTCAGCTAAACTTCTAAATCAACTGTGCACCCTGCCGGAGTGAACCATTGCCTGAATAACCCTAGCACACATCTTCGATAGAAATTTGAGTTATACAACTGCAACAGTACATATTTAAATCTAGAATCCAAAAGGCAGGGCTTCCAGTGACGTACAGAATCCTCTACAAACACAAAAAAGTGCATATGAGCAAGTCTCGTATCAAAACATTGCTGTGCGTCTTCTTTGACGTTCAAGGAATCGTCCATTTTGAGTTTGTACCGCAAGGAAAAGCTGTCAACGCAGCCTTTTATCTGGAGGCCGGATCGCCCGCGTCTGGCCTGATATTAGCCATCTTCAAGCTCCACCACGAAAATGCCCCCCAAAAGTCAGTCTTCCAAAACGCAGATATGGTGGGAAGGGCTGATTCAATGTCTATCTTGAGTTTAGTTCCAGTTCACCTTCCTCTTAATGCACTGTCTAAAACCTGATGCAGTTGCCAACGTCTTAAAACTTAATTCATGTTCGTCTAAAGGGATCCAAAGATAATCGGCGACAAAAACGAAAAAAGTATAAACGGAACCCCCGCATCGTTTTGACACGTTCAAAACATTGACTGCCTTCCTCACTCAACCATTCCTTCTCACCTTACCTGTATAACGTTGGGAAGATTTTCTTGCACGTAAGATTTGCTTGTGAGGAGGACGGTTTATTTCACTTGCTGCACGTAAGATGAAGGTAAACTGTAGCTAAACTCAAAACGCATAGAACCAACTCTTCCTACAATAGCTGCGTTACTGTGTTTGATATTAGTTCATGGCAATCGAACGAATTTGGCTGAGCGTTAGGAAATATGTTTTGATCTTACGAACCATGATAAAAACGATAAAACCGGTGAATTAATAAACATGTCAATAAACTGTCTACGAACTGTCATAATGTAATTTTAATGACACTTTTATTTATAGAGTAAAAAGAAATTATAATTTATTGTGTTCAATGTTCAAAGTTACTGGTAGTATATGACTTATTACACATTCGTTGTAGTACCTTCGCTTGTTTACTAGAAATTTAATTAATTAAAAAGTTGCAAACTAAACGAGTGTATTTATAAATGTACACAGAGAATTGTTTGGTTTTTAGAGAAACACAATAATTTGATTCGTTAGTGCTTATTAAGGTCTAGTTTAAAATAATATATTTTTAATTCCAACACTATGAAAAGTAAGGTTGGTTTTTTAGACGTTGGGATAAAACTATTTGGTTACAAAATCACTTTAATACATTAAATTTAAAACTACACTGTTAAAAATAAGTAGAAAACTATAAAATTTAATTGTATATAACATTAAAAGTTATTAGACGTAACGATATACGGTATATATCCAATTACCATTCGACAGATGAGCTGTTGCTCGCAGGGTTAAGATTTTATACGGTTGAGCTGATGTCCGCAATATCTTAAGGATTGCTTTACCTTCATAAAATTATTGGACTGCGGGCAAAACTTTACGATTGTAGCAATTAATGATTATTTGGAGGAAAGGAATTTAGTTGAATATTCATGTAATATAAACTAGGATTAATTGCGCTTGTATAAGTTTACTTGAACAAAACTTCATAAGAAGAAATTACAAGAACTAGTTGTTGTAGCAGTACACATTTCTAATTAAATAGAGCCATGCTAATTGTAAATGTATTACTTGTAACGTGTTCCATGAGAATTTTGAAAATAATTAATGCAATAAAACTCCACTTACGATGGTCTAGACAGACCATTCAACTTGCAATGTATAAACACATAACCTGAGTACACGTGAAATCGATAAATGGTGTTTTGTATGTTGCAAATTCGTACGGAAATTAACAAGTTTTCTTTATTAGAAATTACTTGAGTCATGTCATACCATATTCGTGAAATATCCGGAGGTTTTGATACGTAAATTAACAACAGGGTAAAAGAGATATCGAACACTGTAAATTCTATACCACACACCTTAACATAATACGGACAACAAATCTTTAGAAGTATGTTTTAATCCACGTTTTTCTCCACAGAATATACGTATTAATAATCAGATAATAAGAGTTGGTAACAAGTTGTTGTATGTTGGTCGGATGAACTTTTGTAAAACACGAGACCTAAATATATTTATATTAATATAGAAATAAAAATAAATGAAACAGATGAAACATATCTAACATTAATGTGTATTAAAATTATAGATTTCTATAGAAACCACAAGAAAAAGTTTTGAGATTTCTCTAAAACTTTGTTATACAGTTCAGATTTTTTGTTCAAAAGTAGTTCAACTCGCAGTAAGTAGGAGAACCATCACCAGGAACAGGATGAGGTGCCCAGCATGAGTTACAAGGATGAGTTATTTACTTTTATCATTTAGAAATCACAATATCCACTCTCACAATCTCTCGTTACACAAAGCAGATTATATCATATTTGTAGCGAGTATTATTCACAGCAGAAACACTGGAACAGTTCATATGTGAAGATAACGTGCTAACAAAGTACACGTGTCATCATTTAATATATATAATTACATTTTAAATTATTTTAGATTCCATTCTTTTTTCTGTGCTATATTTATACTAATTAACAAATTCCCTTTGTTATTTTTGTGTAGAAGCCGCTAAACTTTGGTTTTAGGCTATTTTTATCATTCTGTACCCTAATCGTACAGGGGAAAACAGTTTTATATTTTTTTTTCAAGTAATTGAATCTTATATGCACTTTTATCTACTATCATGTACACTATAAACTAAGACAGAAATCAAATTTAAGTTATATTTTAAACACATATTTATCTTTATAGTTTGTATAAACAATCACATAACAAGAAAAATCGGTTTAATGTCAGTACTAGTGATGGCGTAAAGAAGCAATGTTGCTAAGAGAAAATTGAGGTAAACACGTGAAAAGTACGTACAAAAACTGTTTAATATCCCTGGAAACATCAAGGTATAGGTAATTTATTGACTGTTTTTTTAGATAATTTTACATATTTTTGTTCAGTATCCATTCACCGCGTAGCATGTAAGAGAAACATCAGCTAGAATAAGATGCGATGGCCGGTACCAGGACAAGGCCTTACATGGATGAGTTACTTTTATAATTTAGAGATCTAAGTTGTCCTTCATAGTATCTCTTGTTACCCAAAGCAAAATACTTCCTAGTTTTAGCAAGTATTAATTACACCAAAAAACAGGAAAAGTTCAAATTTAATGATAATTAAGAAAATTCTATTTTATTCATTTTTATATGTTTTAATTTTGTGGTTTTCGCTTTTCTTAGAAATTATTTAATCAATTAAATATTTGTGTAAATATAGATAAAACCTTGTCTTTGGCTCTCTTTAATTCTGACTGTATCCAAAGCGTGCAGAAAGAATCAATTCAGAACTTAGCAATTCCATGTACCAAATCTCAGTAACACTTTGTATTTGCTCATACATAGGTATCTGCTAAATATTTCAAAATTTATAAGGAGAAATATTTCATTAATTATATATATTTTACATTTTTCTGGAAATTTCCAGTAGGCTAAATATTCACCTTGAGTTTAAAACAGTTTATGCTAGGTGTTTATGTATAAAACTACTAACAGAATTATGTTTATTTAATATATTTCAAATTTGTTTGAACTGTCATAACCATTTTTGAGAGAAATATGGACTGTGATGTTCAAGTGATTCTATTAGTTAATGATTTTAACACCAGATGTCTCTCTTACACTATAAGAAATAAGATATAGTCAATTAAAGTGATAAAGTAATATTAAATAACATACTAGATTGCAATGTCACTTTCAAAATTCTACTTTCTACATCCTAGAATGAGTCGTTGTGGTGAAAATGAAAAATGCCTCAGCTGAAAATGAAAGAGCACTCTGCAGAATTAAACCATTACCAAAGTGATTTTAGTCAACATCTTGGTTACAATTAGAGTTAAATAACAGCAGTATTAAATCTCCAGAACTCGCCAGAGAATTAAACTTTCTTTTCTTTAGGTACTCTAAGTCAGCATTTAAGGTCGATAATCTTTAGGCAATTTTAGGTGTACGATTACTTGAATTTAATAACTTGTACATGCGACGAGTAAAGGTGTTATTTAGATTTGAAAATCTGAAATTAAAATTTGTTCTTGCAAATTAAAGGTTATGAACGGTTTCGAGTACTGTACTGTTCTATTTCGGGGAATGAATTAGTTCAAATGTAAATTGGATTGAGCATGTATTTATAGAAAGAGACTGTTCTCATATTACTATTTAAAACAAGAACATTCCTCAGTTTAAAAATGCTCAGAGACCCTCCAGTCATTAAACATGTATTATTTCAAAATGACTTTATTTACAAGGAGGTTGGATTACGCCACACCAGGTGTCACAAAAAGCTTAACTGAAATTCCATGCACTACTTAAAGTCTACAGCTCATTTTATTGTGTAGATGTCTGGAAGACAGTTTTACATCCTCCAGAAGATCCAAGAAGAAACTGTTCAGCCTACTGAGTAAAAGGCTTCAGTAACGCTCAGACAAATTCCCTCGATGGAAATGCACCACCATAGAACTGGTTCTTCTCTACGGAAAACGATTGATAAAAGATTTTATTCTTAATTCTACAGATGATCCGTTTCGAGATAACAACCGGATACATACAACTGTTCCCATTGTGTTAGGTTTTACACATGGGTTTAAATAAAAACAGTTACGTTCAGTTAGTAACGTTACCAGTTACTACTAATAAAAATTGCGCTAAAATAGTATATGTGGAATCGGGAGTCAATGTCTGTCAGAAGAGATCAAAAGAGTATACAGAAATAGAGCATTTTTCAAAGCTGATTTCGAGTTATAAATGGTCAATAGTAGTTAAGAGTCAAATGTTCATTGCAGCGAATGTTGAATTAAATAGCAATTCAATAAACTATACTAAAACTGAGATTTTCTTACAACATTCCCCTCAAACAGCAATGTATTTGTTCTTTCCCATTCATTCATCACCAAATACTCCCACTTCAATCCGGTACCATTCTAATGATCATAATGTCCTCACATTTTATATTCAAATCTCGTCTAAAGTATGTGATAAATGTGAAAATAAGCAGCGGTTCAAACAATTTGTATATATTTTGAGCGTTTGGGAATTTTGTATACCAAATTTATATCTGCTGATCAGATGAACTCAAGCCTGCGAGAGCAAACTTTAATAAATCGTGGACCTGTTTCATGCAGTGCGGTCGTTCTGCCAGCCTCAGTACGAGCCTATTGGTCAATGCACATTTTTACATACAATATAAATATGTTTTCAAACATCTAGAGGCTCGGGAGAGTCAACAGTTGCTAACTTTTGAAAACATGCCTGCACGGCTCTCTGAACTTTAAATTTACTTGGAATGAATGTTTTTACAATTTTAACATTAAAAAATCGTGTGTTCGGGCAGGTACTCCTCAAAACCAGTCCGTTAGTAGAGTAGTATTTGGCTAAGGACCTCTACACATGAACGCCTGGAACTCGTGATCAGCCAGTCCCAGAGGGAGGAAAAAGCTGGGAGCTCTCAGAGTCTAGAAACTCCCCTAAAATTGGAAGCTGACCGGGGCCAGAAGCACTCAAATTTCGAGTGTTTACATTATTTAAGAGTTAGATTAATGTAAATTCTAGAGGATTTTAATAAACGAGGAAGTATAGTGAATTAAGTTTTCTAATGTACGCGTCTTTTTAACTGCAAAGAAAATCTGCCTCAATCTTGTGAGGAAGAAGATCCAGTATCCGGTATTTGGTAGGTATATGAGCTGTGACAATACTTGAGTGACCACAAGAAATATGTTAGTAGGGCAGAAATACGTATAAGTAAACCTTTTTGAGTGGTATAAAACCTCGAGGGTTGTACATTCTTTCTGATTTTGTTAGCAATCAGCGAATTTAAGTATGTATCAAACATGTCTTATTAATTTTAAAATGATCTACCTTATCTTCTCACAATAAACTAACGTATCCCACAGGATGGACCACTGGCCTATGAGAAGATCTTATTATACATGACAAGGAGGAGAATAAAAAAATACAAGGGCGGTGTATATTGAATAGGTGCGGTCACACTCAGATTTTGAACGTACAGTACTGTAACTCTATCTCAGTTCCAAAGTCTAAAATCTTATACCGTGCGGCGATTACCTCTATCAGTGCTCCTCATTTTATTTTTATTTTTTAATCATAACAGTGACGCTCAATGCAAATTTTGTCTGTACGCCAGTTCGTTTTCTAGATGTAGGCAGAAATGCAAATAGCTGTACAGCCAGTGAGAAATATGTAAATACAGGCAGAGAAACAGAAATTTTAATTAAAAAAGAGTAATTCGGTTAAAGCAGTTTAACCAGTACGAAATGAAAAGTTTCATCTCCGTAAGAAAAACCATCGGGAAATAGTTTTACTGTATGTATCATTTTATAATTTTACACAGATATATCACGCCATGCACTAGTGCTTAAAATTGGAAAACGGAAGGACCTCTTGTAATATTGTCATTACAGCACATTGTAAGTCAAAAGTAATAAGTGGTTCATTGCTTTTAATATACGGTATGTAGAGAATATTGAAAAAAATCAAATATAATTCTATATTTATATCTTATGGTCATGAGTTATAGATGTGAGAGAAAATCTAATTCTTCTCATTAAAAGAGATAATACTTTTAGAGAATCCTTTACATCCTCCGCGGACATGGTCAAAGGCCTCTTTAACCCTCCAACTGTTGTTCATCAAAATTTTGATAAACACAACCCATTGTGTATTGTTGTTCATCAACATTTTGATGAACAAACATTCCCTTGCATAATCACTCATTACAGTATATTCCGGCAACGTATCGATTCGATTCATGCACCATTGGATTCGGGAAAAAAAGCCTAAGGAATACTATAGTTTTTATTCCTCTTTGTATTGTAGTTGCAACGTACCAAGTTCGTAGTTTGGAACGTAAAAAGATGTGACCGCCATGTTGTCGATGCCGTCTGAGTTGTTGATGTGACGAGTCGTGTTTATTAGTAAGTTTATTTGTGTTTTTAGTGTTGTGTTTAGTGTGTGGTGAATTGTTAAATATTGCAGTAGTGCAAATAAATATATTTTAGAATAAATAAATTTCTCGAACATTTTTCGCAAAAGTTTTGAGTAATGACAAAATGAAACTTTTTTCGACTCTTCAAAAAAAGTTATGGAATTTATTTTACTACTGCTGTATAGTTTCCTTCATTCTGAGTAATAAAATATGCAATATAACATTTATTGAAGTAAAACTGTATTAGTAAAACTTTTATTAGCAAACTCTTACATATACACCCTATTTTCACAATTTATGCGCATCGCTACTTTTTGTTATATAGTGTTATTATAGTTTCATAAATTTGTATAATGCTTATGTGTTTCTGAAACTAGAATAAATTTGACACAAAATGGCTATCTCACTTTTATAGTTTTCTTACTATAACTTGGTTTGCTAGGTATGGTCCAACCCCCCCCCCCAAAAAAAAAAATATGTAAATTTTGAATTTCATGGAAAAAAATTTTTTAGTCAACATTTTTTTAAGGCCAAATTTAAATACTAATATTATTATATGTTTAATTCTGAACACAAAAAATATATACTTCTATATATATTACTTTTAATTTATATTTTTAATAAATTTTTTAAAAAACCCTTGCACGAGGCTCGAAAAACATGCCACCACTACAGGAAAAAATGACTGCCATTTGGAGGGTTAAGCCCAAAATCAAGTATATAATATTGAATCATTTTAACCTTTTCTGATATGTTTATATTTATACTGATAAATATATTATAAATTTTTAATATTTGTTAAAGTTCAACTTTAGATTAAAGCAATGAATATGTCACTGCCGTAACTTTCTTAGTAATAATAATAAAATTATAAGTAGTTAAAGTGCAGGAGAGTAATTAATGTCAAACATGCAATAAGTATGGAAAGTTAATTAAACTAGTGCTACTAGTGTTAGGGCAGTAGTTCGAAAATAGAAAATTGGTTGTAAAAATAGTCTTCATTTTACCAGTCTTATACAAAATAGTTATTAAAAAAAAAATTAAAAACCTTAAAAAATTGTATGAAATATATTTAATAACAAACAGATTCTCCTTAGTTTTTCAAATAATTTGTTGTTTATTTAATACCATATCAAAAATTATTTTGTTTTTTATAAGGAACTGTATAATTATTGCAGTTTGAATGTATTGTAATGCAGACTATGTGAGATAACATCAAAGCGAAAACTAAAATAAAGGGAAACAGGTGATACGTACATGACAGTGTAGATATTAATCCTTTTTGTAGTATCTATAGAAGAAACAAAGGACAGGTAATTTAATGTTCTCAATAAATGCAAAAGTGTTGTTTAGAAAAGTCGTTGAACTCATACCACGTTGATTTTGAGAAGCACGGCCAGAAACAAGTGCGATGGCCAAAAGTTTGATAAGGATAAAGGCTTTTTTCTTTAAATTTTTCAACACGCAGGACGTAACATATCACTAGGAAAACGATGGCAAAGACCAGGATCAAGACAAGTACTTTTGGATGAGTTAGTTTAATATTTTACAATTTAATGTTTTTTGTCTATTTTTAACCAAAGAAGTTTAAATCATAGTTTTAGGGATAAATAATTACGGAAAATAGTGAAACAATTTATATTAGTTACAACGCGTTTACAATAAACAGGATTTTTACAATGCGGAAGATTATGTTGATCAACAAGTAACTTATATTTTGGGAGCTAACAACACATGACATAAATCCATTCAGTACTCTAAGTGTACAAAAAGAATCAGTTTACATTCATTTTCCATAAATTGTCCAAATAATATAATATCACAATAATATTAACAATAATAATTTATCATATACACGATATTGTAAGACAAATAACAGAACTTGTTTGTCTATATCTGTATGGGTAATCAGATAACAAAAATAGGTTTAATGTTCGGTTTACTGTACACAAACACGTGAAGGTGAAAACCAAAATAAATAGAAACAGGTGAATCATATACAACAGCGTGAATTTTAAATATTGTTGTGATATCCATAGAAATAACAAAGGAGATATAATGCTATGTTAAAGTCGTTATACACGCAAGACGTGGAAGATCTGCACCAGAATTCATCCAGTACTATGGCAAAGACCAGGATCGAGACAATGACTTATAGATGAGTTGCTTTAATTATTTACAATTGTATGTTTTTCTCTAACCATTCTTCTTACCTAAAGTAGTTTAAATCTTAGATTTAGCGATTAATAATTACATAAAAACACATTGAAACAGTTCCGATGTAATAATGTAATTATTAACAGGATTTTAATCTGTAAGGAAATATAAAATTATTATATTGTTTTTGTTAGTGAATTTTATCTTAATCAACAAATAACTTTCTTACATTTTGTGGACAAACTGAAAGAACCCCTGATGTATTGATTTAAATCCTTTAAGTACTATAAGTGTACAGAAAGAATCAGTTTACAATCACATTCAAAATCACATCTAAATGTTTTTAGGTCCGTTCATACATATTTGATAAATAGTGTAAAGAATACTTAGAGCATTAGTTGGTTAAATATGCCAGAGAGACATCTTTCAGGCATTTTATAGTAGTGTAATATTAAAAATAATTTGATAATAGTTAATTCAAGTTGACTTAGGATTAAAATGAATAATAACATAATTAAATTTACTTGTTTACACTGTAAAAATAAATAGGGATATTGTATAAATTAGAGGAGAAATACTGTCTATAAATTTTAAGTTATCTAATTAGTTGCTGAAATTACCACCAGAGCTCCTTATAAATTTGCAAGACTATTAAAGTAATATAGCTATAGAAATAACTAATTAGAACCCATTTTCGCCTTTATTAAATTTTTACAATTAATAATAATATTACCCTATTGCAATCCATATTATAATGAATCGTTGTAGAGAATATTTGTAAACATACTTTAAATAATTATAAGTCATATTGTTTTATGTAAATTTTTATGATTTTGACTGCAATGTATATTTGTTTTAAACTCATTATTGTGGTTCATTATTAACCCGAAAATTAACGTGTATTTTTAAATTAATCAGTTTACAACGCCCAAATCTTATAAGACCCGTTCATACATATTTGATAAAAAGTATTGATTACTTAAAGAATTATTTACTTAAATATGTCTAAGAGACATCTTTTAGTCATTTTATATCAGTGTAATGATGAAAAATTTTTAAATTGTGAATTTAAGTTGACATAGGATTAAAATTCATAACTTAATTGTATTCGATTGCTTGCACTTAAAAGTTAAATAACGTTAATGTACAAATTTGAGGAGAAATATAGTCTATAATTGTTGATTTAATAAAAACCTTACTGGAACTACCACTAGAAGTCAAAATTAAACCTTCACAGACATTCTGAATGAAAATCTATTTCTAAACTTCTAGACGAAACGTTAAAAGCCTTATTGAGTCAAACAAATTGCTGGACCAAAACAAAAGCACTCTTATAAATGTAGCAACACTTTAGCGTCAATTGGGAGATTTATACTTTTAATTAAGAACTTTTAAATAATTATAATAGAGATGGATATTGTTTTTAACTGTTAAAATATTACACTTGTAAATTCAATATTTAAGTTTTTTTTTCGTTTTAAAACTATCTATTACACCATTTACATAAATAGTTGCTATGAAACTCATTCATAATTAGAATTAAATTTAAATTTCTTTTGTTTTAGCGTGAATTTAAAGTTAAACAAACTAATATTTAAATTTGTATATAAGGTAATGTGTTTATTTATGTAAACATAATATTATTGTGCAAAGTTTAATTGAGATAATTGTGTATTACTTAGAAGGTGGAATTAGGAAATATTTAATAGCTTAAAGATAACTTCATTTAGGCACAAATGTCTAAAAAACTACATTGGACTGTATAATATTACAATACTTGGTTGTGTGGTATGTTCTGATATTCAGATAACATTTGGTAATATTATATTATGGGCTAAATGGAGCTCTATGAGAGTGTAATGTTTTATTTATGAAGAGTACCGAATGCTTACTAGTTTATTCTTTTTGAAAGTTTAGTAAATTTTTGAGATGTTGAGCTGATTATTTATTGATTATGATGTAAATTTTGGAAAATGTGTTTCGTAATCTTATTGTAGACGGGAATTATCATTGATAATTCTGTAATATAATAAAAGCTTATGTGATACGTAATTTTATAGATAACTGAAGGCCATTTTTATCTGCCAGTTATTGGATAATTATTGCTTACGTTTTGTCGAAATTGAATGCAAAATTAAGTAATATAACTTTGTGTCATACACATACTTGAATTAAATATTTTATATTAACGATTCTTGGGTTATCACATGAACAATAAATTACTAAATGGTAGAGTAATAATAAGTACTATTATTCAAAGGAAATTCAAATATATAATACAGGTACGTTGCAACATTAATTTCATTACTACATTTTGTTTAGTGAATCAAAATGGCTATATTTCGTAAACTATAAATTAGAGTTAAACAATATAATGGCCAATTCTTCTGCATCTTACCGTGTCGTGTGCCATGTGTTCATTCATTCGTTTAGGTATTGAACGTGTTGTATCACCAATGCACGCTGATCCATAACTACTACTGTCGGTGCAGTGTACACAGTAAAATCGTGTTTTTCAGTACCATTACAATGTAAAATATACCATTGGTCAAGTAAAACACTAAGGGTACATGCAAAATTTGAAGCCCTGAAGAACATTTTATGCTTGATGTGCCCTGCACAGCCGGACAACCATCACGCAGAAAAGATTTTTTTTTAAATCCATTCAAACAAAAGAGTAATTGTTACTGCGAAATCATTATTGAAACACTTACGGATATTCGAGATAAATAAACGTGTTACTAAGTCAAATATTACAATTCTGTTAATTTTTACACAATTTGTTTGAACACAATTTATTTATTTCACGATTTTCTAGTTTTCATAGGGGTAAACTATTAAGATAATGTAAACAAGTTCACACAATCAGGTGAATCTCATGTAAGAACATGCATTATAATTCAACTCCTATGCTACATATAGAGAATTAAGCTCTACAAAACAATTTATAAGTTCACTCTCGAGATATAAATACGAATTATCCAGCCTTAAATAGGCTTCACTAAGGATCAGAAATAAAGATTAAGGTGGCTCCGGTGTTTGTAATATCAGTAGCTGTATTTTAAAAGGATAAATATGTCAATCTTTGCATGCAAACTCACAGAACAGTAAATCAGTTTGAAATATGACTTAGTGTCTCCTATTAAATAGAACCGACATTGCCAGCTTGTTGCTGCGAGTTGCTGGATATTATTCGTCATGAATCACTTTTATTTTAATAAGCGAAAATGCCATTCATCACTCGAGGGGATGTGCAAAATATAATTACTATATGTCTGTCTGTCTGTCCGCAGGGTATCTAGAGAACAAAATGATCAGTTGTAGAAAGTTTTTACGAAGCTTAATTTACATAATACAGGTAACACCGAATTCAATGATGGTAAATGTCACTCCATTAGAATTTACTCGGCATTAAAGAATATTTTATGTTAATGTTAAAGTTAACCAGGATAGCACCATAATATTACAGAATAAATAAATTCGTTAACAAATAGAAAAATATATCAAATTTTAAGACCATTAAATTGAAAGCATTTATGTATTCAAGCTTTCGTCTTCTCTACTTAATATTATCACCGCACCTCACTCATCATTATATCCATGACAATCATCACTCGCGTTGGACAAACTTCCTGATAGTAGACAAATACTATAGTTCTAAATACATTAAAAATTACATTTCAAACTAAAATATTCTATTACTAGAAGTAGCAACGTTTATTAGAACATTTCATATGTATAAGCACAAAATGTTTTATGGCATAACGAACCGTTTGTTGATGTAAAAATTGTCGTACAGAGAAGTGCAGTTGTAATCAAGAACCGTCACAAGTTCCATTACAAATGCGTACAGAGCACATGTAGAAACTTGATTGTACTTTATGTTCTGATCCTTTCACATTTAGCCCTTCTCGTTCATTTTGAAATGAACGGGTACGAGAAACGTAACGACTTTTCTGTTCGAGGATCTTTTAAAAAAACTGTATCTCGTATACGAGCTTCAATAATTCATTGGCACTAAGTTTGTACCGTTTGACGATAACACATGGGGGTGGTGACTTCTGAGGTCGTAGTAATAAATACTCGAATTGCAAAGTTTACTTATAAGTTCAGTTAAATTATTAAAACTTACAAGCACCACTTTTAGATGGTAAAGGAAAAGTATGTAATGCCACGTTGCTGCCATTTAGAATATAATAACTAAAAATGCATATCTTCCAGGTGGGCCTAAAATATCCAATGTTCTATGGAATTATGCCTACGATGTTCTATTTTATAAAACATAAGATTTTACTTCCCTTCGCAATGTGTAGACTCACAACCCGGGTGTCGGCGTCTTGGCACGAGACAATGGCGCTGTAGTCTACGAAGGGTTATGTCTAGTCGGTGGTTACTAGACGATGAGTAGAAGTTAAGAAACTGGTAGCCATCTACTCAAATAATATGTGCCCTGTGAGCCGTGAGACACGTGGGACACGTAAACTCGCGGACGAAGCGCGCGAGGTCTGCTCGGTCACATAATTGGGCTGCTACAAAGGGTTAGAAGAAAATATTCATACGCGTGCCAATTAGGTAGTCCCTCCGCCCAATAATTTAGTTCCGGAACATTGGATAAAAATAATATTAGATTATACTGGCTGACTAGGTTGCGAAATTTACATTATATGAAATTTAATTAACTAATTTACGGTACAAGTTTCTTTGTAGTTATTAAAAGCCTTCATTTTCTGTTTTATTCATTTTTTTTATTTTGACCGTTTACATTTATAAGGTAAAAAGAGAATATTAATGAAATAAATTGGTTCTATTAAATTTTCTTTTGCTTTATTTATTTATTAACCCATTCTTTGCCCTTGATTAACTAGCTATTGATATTAATACATAAACGTTTGATTTACAATTATTTTTATTGAGTTTATTTATCACATACAGGGTTTCGTGGATTATACTACTATGGGCACATAAGAAAAATTATATCCAACATAGAAAAAATTGTGGTACATGTTAAATTTGTATTTATACAAAAAATAAGTTTGAATTTTGAAAGATTTGGAATCTTAAATTGGGTAGATCTTACTTGAGTTCAAATCCAGTTTTACTTTGTATGTTCCATTGACAATTATTCATCTTCCAATCACCTTTGTCGGTTTAGTGTAGATTAATGCTGGTAGTAGTAATCCTTGCAGATCTGAGAGTTCTGGTTGCCATCCAATATTCAAGTGTTCATCATCTAGTACATGTCTTTTCTGTTCTTGGATTCAAAAATCGAGATTCACCAATTTAATACAAATAATAAAAGTATTAATGTATTTAATAACTCGAATGTTTATTAACTTTGATGAGAAAAGCTTCTTCTCAGTCTCATATTAAGGCATCATTTAAAAGAATAAAATTCCATTATTGTAAAGTCACCAGCTGATCTAAATTCACTTTTGAACTCCAGGTGTTGTAAACTTACTTTGCATAACAATCTCCTTGATATTAAGATTTAATTTATTCTGTGGTATTTGGCCTAAAGAATTTACTTTATTTTATCTGATGATTCAATTTTACAATAGCTTATGTATTTCTATCTTATATGTATGATAATTTGTTTTATGTTAATTTTAACTCTAAAATAGGTTGCCAGTTCTTATTAATTTTAAAATCTATTAATATATATATGTTTATTGTAAGTTATCAAAATTGTATGGGTGTATGTTCTTCTTGTTGTATGGATTCCTGTGTGTGTGTGTACATATGTGGTTTAAACTCCTATAGTTATTTATTAATCTTTTATAAACAAATATAAAATAATATGAACTATTAAATTTTCAAAACAAAACTGTAACAGTTTTAAATATTGTTTGTTTTTATATAAATAGACATGGTATAAAAGTTAAATGTAACATTATGGCTACTATTGTCTTGTGCTGGGAAATGCGACACTTTGAACCCATAAAATCTGGTAGCCATTGCGTTCAGCTCTGGGTCCTTATATTACCAATCGTATTCCTGGAATTTAATTTGTGTTGAAAAAAAATAATTGCCTGAGCTTGAGCGAAGCCTGTCACTGTCTGTCTGTCTGTCCGTTTTTCTGTTTGTCCGCGCTTTTAAAAATGAACCGATTTTTACAGGAGTACTGAGAAGTCTTGAAAGGGCTTATATTTTCTGTTCTAGTAAACGTACAAACATAAAACTTTCTACTGCGACATATGGCATAAAATCTAACTTTTTGATGCAATCAGTAGCACTTTACAATCGAACATAGATGTCCCGTTAGGAATTCGGTGGAAAATTTTAATGTAAGGGTAGATTGATGCGAATTCTAATTTAATGGTCATACCTATGAGAACATATTGCCGCGAGTTATACCTCTAAAGTTTAGTCTTACAAAAATTAGTGACGCTCGAAATTTTCATTACTGATTTTATGTGCTAGTTTAAGAATGGTTTAATTTCATTGTAACTATATCAGATGAAGCTACAACACATCACACACTTGTTGAACCTAAAGTTTTCAGTTTACCACGTGGTGGAAAAATAAGTTAAGACAGATTTACTCTGGAAAAATTAATTTCTTCGTGAAACATATTGTTTGTATAATAAAAAAAATGTCTTCATGATAGTGCATTTCAAATCATAGATTTTGAATTAATATGGTTTTTTGTAGCGATTTGTTTTTTATATGAATGTCTGTTTATTTGCCCATAGGCCACCTTGAGAATTAAACTAGTTATAAAACGAGTTATAGTTAGACATTGTGCTTGTAACCTCAGCGAGGCCTGTCACGTGACACGTGATACTGCGTTGTTGTTGAGTTACATTCAAATTTACAAAGGTGCTGAAGTAGGAACTTATTCTATAGGAAACTTGGTAGATATCAGGAAAGGCACTTGGTAGAGAATGCAGAAACTTTTCAGAATATATTATGTAACAAATTTGTTAAATATATGTATCACAGTTAATAGCTTCATATCAATAACATAAGCAGTAACAAAGATTCATAAGACAAGGCATCTCATACAAAAATTATACTTCCTTGTAAGAAGCACTCAATTGTAGAATCTGGAGTAAAAGTTATTACTAGGAATATCTAAGTAAATATTAGTTAAATAAATTAAATCGTAAGACTTTTGTTGGGTAAGGCAATAAAACGTTATTAAGGTCTAAAAATTTAAAATCTATATTTCATGGACACTATGGAACGTGAAGTTTTTATTTTAGTACGTTGGAATAAAGCTTTAAGATTCCCAAATCACTTGAATACTGATAAATTAAAATCTCTTTGTTTAAAATTAAAACATCAAACCAATAAATTTTAAAATAGATAAAACTAAAAGTCATTAGACGAAACCACAGTCTAGTATCCGTGGACGTAACAATGCGGTAAAACTTGTATTACCGCTCAGTAGTGCAGTCGCTGCTCGCAGGGTTGGAATTATATGGTTGAGCTGATTTGTGTAATACTTAAATATGGCTCTATATTCGTATATTTTTACACTGTGCAACATTTTACGACTGCATCAATTAAAAATATTTGAAATTTTTTTGAATATTATTATAGTGTGAACTAGAACTAACTGTGATTTTACAAGTGTACGTAAACATTATATTCATAAGAAAAACAAAAGAACTAGTTTTGTACAAATATACATTTTTGTTGCCACTGTAAGCGTAACAGTTAATTTACTACTAGGAACGTGTTCCAGGTGAAAAAATAGTAAATCTAATACAAATATATTAATGATGGTCTAGGAGGTAAGATTGCACTGCATATACACATAACCTGGTGGTCCTTGAAAAAATTATGGATTTTTCTAAGAAGAAATTCGTTGACAGCCTATGTTTGGTGTAATTTTGTGAAAAGGTTAAACATATGACACGATAAAGGTTTTTCAGATACATTTTTCTGCCTTGAAACACTTAAAAAAACCGTCAGAAAATTAAAAAAATAGACACGTCACCGTCAGACTACTAGATAAATATATTAAATGCTCTCATTGTATATAGTTAGCCGGTGCGGATATAACATTTATTTCAGCGTCTAAGAGTTCATTTTAAATGTTTCAAACTAAAAATACAATGTGTGAAAACAATCATTTCGTGTTTTCAAAACCTTTTGACCTCCATAAGAACTAATGAATATATTTTTTAATTTCTTTATTAGAAGAAATTTCGTTAATAATTTTAATAAAAATCACATTGTGCAAGTATACAACGCAAATTAGCTCTCACCTCCTGCGCTGTAACCGAATAATTCATTCTTGGAGATAATGTTATAAAACGTCGACATTTACATACAAACTGATTTTGGAAACAAAATTGTATAAAGTATTTTAAATTAGATTAATGTAAAACCTCTAGTCTAACCAATGACACTTTGATAACGAAGCACTAGGTTACCGTGATATTTACCAACCTCACTCCGCCACCACTTTGTCACGTGATGCGCTTTTATACTAGAATAATCAATAGCAGTCTTGTGTTAAGCATGTTACAGTAAATTTTACAGAGATTTTCCAAATAGGAGAACCAACTTATCAGTTATAAGATGAAGCGGTTGAATCGTTTATGATATAATAATACAATAACTTTATAGTGGATATCGTACAATTTAACTAATATGGAGTGTTTAGAAACTATTTGAAGTAATAAACCTCCAGCCTATGAATGAATGCTAGCAAGTCAATAGAAAATTACACACGATTTCTTGGATTCAAAACAAGTTTATTATTGACATGTAAATATCATTAATAATTGAGTAGGAAGCAATGTGAAATGTAACTAAATCCTCTGGGCCAATTGGCCTTAATATTCGGTCCGTTTCCATGTTTATACAAGACTCCATCTTTAGCACCACCTTAACAGTGGGATTACCCTAAACACTAAGAACGCACTCAGAAAAATATTTAATTACCTATAGAATGGCATGCCCTTTGTAAGAATGCTGAACCTTTGTGAGTATCTTAGCCTCTGAGAACTTCCCTTAACAAGAAATCCCAGCTTCTCTATATCTGTAGTGCATGACAATAACAAACAATTTAGAATATTAAATTTTACATATAAGATATTCCAGCCTCTAGTAGGATATTATTTGTGAATGAATCTGAGATTTTGGAAGAATCAGCTTGTGGGTAAAGCCATGATGTACAAAACTCATGGACTCAGAAACCTCTCAATGTATGAGAGCCACGATCCCTAAATCAGAAGCTTAAAATAATGAATAGTTATTCCACTTTATCTGAAGTTCTGTACTCTATTACCTTCTAATATCTACGATCCCCTGGCTTAAGAAAGCTCTCAACCGTTTTCGGACATTACCCCTGTCATCGAATTTGTTTAGACATGCAAGCGCTTTTAATACAGACGAACAGATTTTTAGGTAATAAAACAGGTGAAACATGCCCAACAGCTTTGCTTATTGACATTATAGATTTCTATGGAAACGAGTAGGAAAAGCCTAAAAGTGTTAAAATGTTGTTGAATTGTTCAGATTTCTTGTTCAAAAGTAGTTCAACTCGCAGTAAGCGGGAGAACCACCACAAGGAACAGGATGCGATGGTGAGAAGCAGGACCATGACCAGGACCTACGTGGATAAGTTTCTTTTATTAATAATAAATAATACTCTCCGCCCTTTCTATCTTTGGTCAAACTAGTTTTAGCGACTATTAATCACAGCACTAATCACTAGAAAATCTCATATGTATAAAAAACTTAATTAAAATGTAAATTGAATTTTTATATTAGTTTATTATGAATTAGGAATATATTCTTGTTTTGTAAAGAATATAATATTTAAAAGTTTTGTTTTTTATCTAGTCAGATAGATGCTTGTAAATAATTGGAAAAAAAAGTTGATTAGAGAGGGAGTACTTTGGCATGTTTTTAATATTTGATAAAAAATCAATACTAGTTTCTGAAATTTTCATAAACTAAATGGAGACAATTAAAGTAAATTAGTGTATGCAACCTAACTAAGTTTAACGTTCTGAACTAAATCATACTACATTTTTGAACCCATGAGAGATACCCTTGTTAGATGGCACCTAACAAACATAATTTGTCTGATGAACATTTTTTATCAGATTTCAAATCCTTAAGATAGTTCACAAGTGCCTCATTGACTTCTGACACATTTTCCTCGTAAAACACGTTTTGATTCATCCATATCCGTGTCTGTGAGAGAAGGAGGAATTCCATCCTGCACGCCTTGTTAGTTGGTATCTCGACACGGGACTGACTGCGTTAGTTCAGTTTTTAGACGGCATCTACGCACATAACCGAAGCTGTTAGTGCCTTGTGTTAGTGCACGCAATGTTAATGTCAACACTATGTTTAGTTTGATATTGTGATTAGAGTATTTGTGATTTTATAAAAAAAACATTATCGTTGACTATTTATTATTTTTAGTTGACTATTATTATTATTTAAAGGACAAATCATTTAGATTGCATTATTAGTTGAATTGAAGAGGTTGAAGAAGAAAACCCCCCCCCCATTTATTGCAGTGACAATAAATCTTATGCTCCGTCACAGCATTCAATACACAACACGGACACTGAAGAGCCTGTTGAAAGTGATGTGAAGCCATAAAATTTAGCTCCAACTGTCAAAAAAAAGGAATTTATGCAGTCCAAATGTTCAGCTTGCTTAAGGTATATTTTGAAGCGAACTATTGCGAAAACCATGCACTGGTACCATAATTGTGCAAAAAAAGAAAAATAATAATGTTTTATTCTAAAAATATTTGAAGTCCTTAAAAACCAACGTCTGCTTGGTAAAGAAATTAACTTCATTTATTGCCTATTATACTTTAATAAACAATATTTATAATTTACAAAACAAATATGTCTATAATATTTTTAATGCGTTATTCTAAAACATGTAAATAATGTTAGAATTTATTTACACAAAAAGTATAACTTATCTAAAAACTGATACAATAGTTTGTAAAATAAATAATACAATAATAATTGTAAAACTGCATGTAGAAACATAAAAAAAAAAAATAAAAAAAATAAAAAAATAAACAGAAATACAATGTTAGATGGCAGTTTTTACAGGGGGACCTGCTACGTATGTGGATAGGACAAGACCTCTCAACTGTTAAACTCAATTGCAAACTTTAGCAAAGAAACTTAGTCCGCAGGTTCTATTTCTATAAATGCGTTATTTAAATTTACACTAGAGACCTCTTTCATTGCTCTACAATTGAAGCGGTAGAGTTTCGTACATTTAATGACTCACTGAACTCCATTGCTACTTTCAAACAATAAACCTTTCTAGACATTAACATGTTCTATTGTGAGAATAATTCATTAGCTGTAATTTCACATATACAGGGCACAAGGTGAATAAATAGTTACCAGAATGTGTTTAGTAGACAGCATCAACCTGATAGCTGAGTGATTACTGAGTCAGCTTATCAAGGGCCCGAGTTCGAGTACCGGTACAGGAACGCTGTTTCGCACACTAATCTCGTTTTAACCTAGCCTGCTGTAGACTTCTTCGTCGTTAGTATAAATATAATAAAAGTATAAATAAATTTAAGTATTTACAGTAAATATAACTTTTTTTAAATTTGAGCAATTTGCTATGGTGATGTGTAAATTATAAGACAGTATTTGTATACCCTTTGATTTACACACAACACAATTTTAGTCTCAGTATTTCATTTTAAGTCTTTGGATGAATATATATTATTTATATACAACGGCTTTAACCTACACGTTCTCTTTCCATAAATGTCAGATTTGTATTAAAATTGATTAAAATTAAAACTATCTTAAGGATTTTATAATCAAAATAAATATTTTACGTTCAACAACAATTTAAATATTACATTTTCGTATTCAGTTCTGATTTATATACATTTTATTGATCTATACTTTATACTTTTTTGAATTAGAGTTTTCCTTATTCCTCTATTGTGCAGTTATATCACTAATGAATATAATATACACGAGATACTTCACGATGAACACATTTGTAATATCCTGAATCAAGTTATTTATTAGTCTTGCATACGTGCAAATTAAATTGTACAATTTTTAAAAGCGTAATAAACTTTAAATTACCTCAATAAAATAGATTATAGTGAATATTTTTATAAGGTATTATAGTTGCAGATAGACCAATTAACAATAGCGTACAAAGTTTGTGTTTAAGTGTGTCTCTGGGCTTTGTATTTGGAAAATAATATATTACCATATTCACCATAATCTAACAGAAATAACCTATACAATTATATTTTAATAATATGTTTGTTTTTTTATGTATATGGATGATGAATCATATAACCAGAACTCAGTTTAATGTAATTAGTAGTGTTGGCATAAAGAAGCAATGTTGTTAACTTAAAATTTAGTAGATAAACACGTAAAACGTACGTACAACATCCACAGAAACACCAAATGTAATTTAATAATATGTTCTTAGACATTTCAAAAACTCTGTTCATAATTCATTTAATAATCAGCACTGAAGAGAAAAATAAGCAAAATAAGATGCGATGGCCAAAACCAGGTCCAGAACTTACATGGACGAGTTAGTTTTATTATTCTTAGGTCTGATGTTCTCCTTACAGTATCTCTCGTACCCAAAGCAGTTTTCATCCTAGTTTTATCGACTATTAATCACAGCACAAACACTGGAACAGTACATATCTAATGATAATGAGTAAATATAATTTTATATTTTTATACATTTTAATTTCGTGGTTTTCTCGTTTCGTAAAGATTGTACCTAACCAATGCATTACGTTTAATACTTTTTATGGTAATACTTGTGTTTTGGGCTGATAATTCTGTCTGTACCAAAGTGTACAAAAAGAATCGAATCAGAATTTTATGAAGAAAATCTCCCATTTTCTGCCACACTTTGTATTGTTCATGCATATTTGCTGAACAGATTTATAGTTTAATATGAGTAATATTTCCTAAACTATATCGAAAATAATTTTTATAGAAAATTTGTGGAAGCATAATTATTGAAGTTGAGTTGAAAACTGTTTATGCTAGGCGTCTAAGAATAATATTCCAAACTAAATTATTTTTGTTTATTATATTTAATATTTTAGTTAAATTGTGTTGATCAGTTTTTAGATTAATATGGTCTATAATGTTCTAATTCTTTAATTACTAGTTAATGCACTTAACCCTAGAATTCGCTGTAAGAGTATAAAAATATAATGGATATTATTAGTTAAAAATATATAAATATCTTAATATTTTCCCACATCACTTAAAAATATACTTTCGTTTGTAATATACAATAGTTTAATATTTTTCATGACAAGGTAGGGTGAACATCTACCACTCAACCTCAAAATAACTGTGACTGACTTTATCAATCCTTATATTTTGTTTTCACTCTGAATACATAAGTAATCTTTCACCCTAAAAGGTAATGCCCAGAGGGATATTGACAAAGTAACCATTCCAAAATACCATTATAAAATTATATCATAGGGAATAACTTATGACTATATGGTTTCTCTATATAATGTATGTGTATTGTAGATCAAACAAGTAGAAATTAATTTCTTTTTAGTAGTATCCTTGACATAAAAAGGCGCCAAAAGTTAAAAGAATGAGACAAGCATATGATATATAATTAACAGTTCCCACTGAAACATTATTTCATATCCATAGAAACAACAAAGGTCTAATATTTTAATGTTTTTGATCATTAAATATTATTACGAGTATGTTTCAGCATTTCCAACGTCGTTCAGCTTGCAGCCCGTCAGATAATCACCACATGTAGTAAAATGTGATGGTTAGAAGCTGGACGAAGACCAGGACTTAAAAGGATGAGTTTCTTCTATTATTGAGTAATCACAATTTCTCCTAACAATGACTCTTGATACCCAAAGCAACTAAAACTTTAGTTTTAGTGACTATTAAATACAACACAAAACTCATGAAAAGTTTATATAAAACGATTACCTGATTCCAAAGCAAATATAAGTTTCAAATATAATGTATTATTTTTTTTATTTCCTTTTATTTTTTCAAATACTTTCCCTGAATTTCTTTATAGAAAGCTACTAAACTTGTGTTTGGGCTGTTTTAATCCTCTCTGTACCCTAAGCGTGCAGAGGGAATTGGGTTTAATCACTTTCAAAATTCTGAGCGTCAAAGCAGTTTTGAACTCCTTTCCGTAGTTGATGACAAACATTTAATATTTTATGAGAATAATGGTCTAAAGTACGTCTTCGTGCAACTTTTTGACTTTTTTTGTTAGGCTACATATTATGTTTAGTTTAAATTAGTGTACGTTATCTGAGTAACATTAGTAATACACAACTACACCACGTTTAGTGTCTAAAACATAATAATTTAAAATACGGTTTCAAACAATTTTCAAGAAAGATATAGTCTGCAATTCCTAACTAATTCCGATAGTTACGTAAACATTCACTAGAGCACGCTTCAAAAGTACAGGAGATAAGACATGGCAAATTAAAATGATGCAGTAATAAAACATCTTACTTGGATTTAATTTCCATCTTCTAATAGTATTCTTGCTATCACTAATAATAATTTAACTTCTGTGTCGTGGTAAACTAGAATAAATCATTCGTATACAAATGCGTCTGATGAACTTCTAAATTGAAAGGACACGCTCGTAAAGTACAGCAATAGTAGAATGACTCTAGTACACAACTTCTTTATAATGTAAATTTCTTAACAGTATCAATAAATTTTAGAACTTTCCAGCTAGTTGTACTTTTCATTAATTTATTATACATTATACGTCGCGTATTACTCGTTTTAGTTCTGATACTAACATTTTAATCACATCAGGAAATAAAGCACTGAATAAATGGTCAGAACAAGTGTTTATTAGTTCTAAACCTTTAAATATGTGTTAGTTTGGCTAGTTTTAAGTCCTTGAAGCAATAGAGTTCAATAAAATGACTATTCTGACTATTTGTTTTACAAAATCTCCCTTAAACCATAAAAACCGCTCTGGTTTTTTGTTATCTAATAATGAAAATAATTCTCAGCATGTTTTAAATTCCAAGAGAACTTTTAAGCAGTGAACAATTGGTAAATTTAATATCCTTTTTACCAAGAAACTTATAATAATGTCTCTAGAATCTAATACATTGACACCTTACTGGAATAATTTTTCTCAAAATTTTCAGACTCTATTTCCAGAATTAGTTAAATAAATTTTCATGAAAGAACCACTTAAGGCTCTCTTCCGTGTGGCGTTCTTTCTCCTTGTTATGGAAGACGTGTTTAGGTCTGTAACAGTAGAGGTTTTTTCGCGCAGGTGTATGCATATAAGATGTCATGATAATTCTTGTGACTGGGAATTTTTAAACCTCAGGTACGTCTAATAACCTTAATACAACTCTAAAGGGTGCAGTAAACTGGTATGATAGGATTGTCTTTGTTTTAACTCGGCCCAGGCTGCCCTTGTCAACTTTGGAGGAGGGAATCATTTGTAGCAATCGGCCTTTCTGCCGAGGAGGCTCTACTATCGAGTTGATATCTCAAGTTAAATTAACGTAGTTTTACTCTAATGTTGTTGACACATGACTGGATTGGGGACCACAACTGGAAAGGTTAGTTGCGAGAGGAGTATGGTTATTGATGCAGTGGCTTTCGATCGGAGGGTCTTGTTGTCCAGAGCAGAAACTATTGTAGTTACTTTATATCTCTAGGATTAGACCTGGACTAACGATTGGAGTTGTTATTGTCTGGTGGTTAAAAACTGAGTCCAGACTGGCTTGCATCCTAAGGATAACCTGTCTGGCAATAACCGGAGCTAACCCAACTGATTCGGTTACTGCCTTAGATGGCTGTCCTGTTTATCACTTCAGTAGGAAATTCCTTATGTAATATTACGCTATAAATGGGTTGTTAATTTACAATGCTGATTCATGTATATGGAGTATTACACATGATTTCAGAACATATCCTTCAATAATTTTCATTTGACAAATTCTTTAGGAATATTATGTTTTCAATCAAGTATTCTTTAAATGAGGTGTAACAGACCAATACCATACTCTGTGATCTCTTACGTTTATTTGCCCTATAAAACCAAAAACTAAGAACATTATATACGTTTAAAATTTTGGTCATTGTGTGTTGTAATATTTAGAAGTTTATTTAAAAGAAAACTGAAGCCCACTTTAATTTATAATAAAAGGTTCGAATCTCGACATTAAATTTAGTTATATTAAAAAAAATTATTATAAAATTGTAATAATTTATACTTTGTTGTTTATCCCATTAATATATAAATTCTGTTTATAAAAGTATCTGTCTTGTTACTTTATTTTTTATTTTAAAATAAAGAAAAAAACATTAGAGGATGTTTAGTTGCCTTATTTATTCATATAATTAATTTATAAAATCTATTTTACCTTATTTTTAACTAGATTAAGTTAGTTTATTACATTACATCATGTAGTATATCTAACCTAGATGGCTTTAAATTATAATTTTGGATATATTCAATTATGAGCTTCCACTTTTTCAAAGCTTTGTTCCTTACAAATTCATCACTATCATATGGTGATAAAACAGTGAGCACAGTGAACAGGATTCTCTCACAATAAGCCTTAGTTACCTGAGGTGCTTACGTTTATCTCTCCGCTGACCAAATTCTAATCTGACGTATTATTTTCTGCTTTGTATCCTTGGTGGAAGTAGGTGGGTTTTAATGGAAAAGACATTTCTTAGATACTTCCACAATAAATTTATTAAAATTGGAATTGTACCACCGAATGGAGGTACAAAAAAGCAATTATAATTGCTGAGAGGAAAGCACTGGGAGTCGGTGGAAAACACCTGAGCTGAAGTTATAAAGCTCCTGAGAGGCATTCCAGTCGAGGAGTCTAGGGTGCTTTCCAAGCGTGGCAGAATTATCTATGCGGGTGTATTCATGCAGGAGGAGACTATTTAGAAGTATTTTGTCCATTTGTACCACTCGGATGAAAAAATTGAAATGTAAATTTTTTTTTTTTTCGAGAAAATGCTCATTACTTTCATAATGTACATTGTATCCTCATGTCATCAGGTGCACAACTAAGTGCATATGATATTGACTAACACGATCCAAAAGCATGGTAAACCTACTGAGTATTCCACACATAAAGCAGACATGATGGGAGAGGCTGATTCAATGTGTATGTTGAGTTTAGCTCCAGCTCACCTTCCTCATAGTGCAGCGTTTAAAAATCTGATGCCTCGGCACACTCCTTAAATATCGAGTCCTGTTGGTCTGATGGGATCAAAAAATAGTCGGTGCCAAAAACGAAAAAGGTTAAACCAAACATTTGCATTGTTTTGATACTTAACACTCACAGCCTTTCTCACTGATTCATCCATTCTCACTATAGCTGTGTAATGTTTGGAAGATTTGCTTGTTTGGAAGACGGTTGATTTTAGTTGCTACACGTAAGAGGGAGGTGAACTGGAGCTAAACTTAAGAATCACATAGAATCAGTTTCCAACCATATCTGCGTCACTGTGTTTGATATTAGTGCATGGCAATCGAACGGATTTGGCTGTGTATTAAGGAATATTTGTTTCTCACATGCAAACATGGTAACAACGACAGAATAGGTGAATTAATAAACATCTCACAAACCTGTGTACTATCGTGTGAGATTTTAATGAAACTTATTCATAGTGTGTAAATAATTTATAATACATTCAGATAAATGTTAAAAATTAATTGCAATATATGAATCCATTACACAATTATTGTAGTAACCTAGCTTGCTTATCATAAATTATACAAGAATACTGCTATAAAATCTTTCATGAGGTTTCTACATAGACAAAAATGAATTATGTGATGGTGCTCTCCAACCATGGAATTAGGCTGAGCGTCATAGAAGCCTACCACTTAGTAAGCTCCCATGATTTCTCTTTGGTCACCGTGGATCTAAACATTTCTTTTATGAATGATTGTATTTTTATCTGTCAACAAGATATCTCGAAATTGAATCGAGCTATAGAGTTGAAATTTGGCATGAAAACTCAGCGAAGCCTATTACATTACACGTAACAAATGTGAAGAATATTTTAAAATATTGTTGCATATTTCTTTTATTTGAGGAGTCTGACTTTACTCTGTTCTCCTAAAGTTGTAAGGTACCAAGCAACAACAAATGAAGTCTATAGAGTATAGTGTCAATTTCCAGTACATTATTCCGTGGCCAGTACTGAAAATATTTAAAAGGTTAAGTAATTGTAAGTCTGATGCCATAACCCTATACACTCATCCAGTGTGGTATATAGACCGAGTGGCTGCGAAATGAAAATGCTTATGTTGTTACATGGATGGTGCTGGGGATTATTGATTACCACAGAAAGTATAGCCACAAGCTTGAATGTTTTGTCGCCTTAGGTTGACAACAATAGAGACTCCATAGAGTCAGGTCGGATGAGTATAGGACAAAAATTAAATGTCAAACATTTAGGACCTTGAAGGATGCACCCTAACACACAGAGAGACGGGTAGCGGGAAAGATCCTTCTAAATGTAACTCGTATTTTTCTAAATTGAACTTTGAACTTACAAATCTTGACTAATAACGGACTACAGAGATCCAAGTGTCCACAGACGAAACATAGAGGAATGAAGATTCACAAAAGCCCCCAAATAAAGTTTGTACTATAATAAAATTACACTGAATGTGAATTAGGACTGCAACTTGAAACCATAACACTAACAACTGAACAGAATATAGATAGGTGTATATTCTCTTTCGCAGATATTTTGCCGTTTTAACTTTAAAATAAAATTATGAAATACCTCCGCCAATGATTTTTATCTCAAAGCTTATCCAAAGTTAAGGTTGCTAACTAATAGTTGCAATAGTCTTAAAAGCGTTTGTATTATATTATATTCTACCGAATAATGTCATAACAAAGAGGAAATATTAGATTTAATTACATCTCATAAATTAAAGCATATTTTTACGATTAAGTCTCTATGCGAGAGAAAACCTGGGTAAAAGTGACATTCCAGAAAACTATTTTTCTTAACGTTATCAGAATAATGTCGTATCATTTTTCCAAGTTACAAAATCGTTTAGTAATTACAATGCAAGGTTCTTTACCTCAGTTTAAAAGAACTGACGCAGAAGTTATTAATTTACCTTCCGTATTTCACCCTGCATTACAGGCTTAGATGTATAAAATTCAATTCATAATTCTAAATATGTAATAGATATTTTAGATATAAAAATTTTAAACTATTACTATAGTATGTATTTTTTTGAATAACAAAGTGTGCATATAAAAGGACACAAGATATAACTTTGGTAATTGAATTAATTTTTAGATTTAGAGGCTCTTTTTAAATAAATGTAAGGTACTCCGTAGTTATAAAAAATTCTTTTTTGCACATGTAGTAATACAATAATAGCTGTTCAAATTGTCAGATTTTAAGTCCTTATTTGGATTAAAGTGAGTTACAGTACAAAAAAATGTTCGAGAAGTTATTAGAATTGTCCAATTAACAACCCTTTGATGCTGCAAGGTGTTTAGTACTAATTAATTGATATAAACCCTTGAGCATGTCAGACTAGGCCACGTTGAGAACGTTTAATGACTAAGGTTAGAGTAAAACAAAATATTGGTGTACTAGCCTATTTTACGGGTTTAAAGATTCGTAGGTCACTCTTTATGAAAATATAAAAACTGGAATGTTTGATAATATCGGTACAAACACTTGGCTAAAAATGGCTAATTTTAGTCTTTCCATATCCTGATACAACTATATATAGGCTGATATAACTACAAATTACGTGTCTGACGGCTGGATTTAAATGTTTGTAATAAATTATTTTGTATAAACATAAAGCCTCACATTTTTTACTTCTTTTATTACTGGACCAAAGCTAGTCTTGGCTGAAGATCAATTTCATTTTAGGATAAAAAATGTCATAACTTTTACGAAATTCAAGACTGTTAGCTTCTACTTGTAAATGATTGGCCACTAGAGTAGAAAATAAATACAAAGAAATCGTGTTGTTTTGTATATATA
The DNA here is from genome assembly GCF_021130785.1 of Homalodisca vitripennis. Classification (NCBI taxonomy): domain Eukaryota; kingdom Metazoa; phylum Arthropoda; class Insecta; order Hemiptera; family Cicadellidae; genus Homalodisca; species Homalodisca vitripennis. The sequence goes on along the minus strand of NW_025776244.1, from coordinate 215,886 downwards.
GGAACGTCCCTTTTGGAAGACATATTGACACTGTTTATAATAGAACCCAACAGGTATGTCCCCTACAGCAGTACACATTTAAATTACTTATAACCATAGAAACAACGATAGAAAAGTTCGGGAAATTTCAATGTTTTGAACTGTTCAGTAATACATTTAAATTTAAATCTAATCGCAGCACCCCAGAGATCCGCCACAAGGAACACGATGTGAGGTTCAGAGAGAGGACCAGGACCAGGACCTACAGTGAGTTATTTTTGTTGTTTACAGATCATAGGTTCTGCTCCCTTTTTCTCATGCCATCAAAGTACGCAGTTTATGTCGACAATTTATCACATCATAAATCACTAGACAAGTGCGTATAATATTGGCTATAAATAAACAATAACATATAACAATATATTACGAAAATATTAACGTGATTAAAATTAAACTAAAATTTATGTTTTTGATATTTTAAATACTTTTATATCTTGTATAGTGATGATTACTATACAAAACAAAACCCACAAGTACGTTCTCCGTAAAAGCTCTAGACGATTTTCGGTTAAATTTTAGCTTTAGGCGGTTTTTAATTCTCCTTGTACTTAAAGAGAGCATATATAATCAACTTAATATTTTAAAAGATATTGAACAGCCTTATGCATTTTAATCTGATTTACACAGTTAATAGAAACGTAAGAAAACCAATTTTTTATTATGTCTCACAGGCTATCATCCTGGCATTCGGTAGAAGCATAAATAAAAACATTGAGTTCAAAGTAGTGTACAGTAAATTACTAATACTTATAAAGCCCAACTGAAATATGTATAAATGCTTAAATGTAATAATTTCTATACTTTTAAACCGTTCATGAAGCAAACAATAGTTTAAGAAATTTTGTTTGGTACTTTCCCACACTACTCGATACAAAAATCGTACAATATAAGTATTATAGTTGTCAATGCCGTACTGAAATTCATTGCCATTTAAAAACATTTAAAACATTTCGCTTGAACTAAATTATAATTTCCGTTTCGTAAAAAGAATTTAACATAATGTACCAAAATTAATGCAACATACCAATATTAATTATGACATATCAATGCAAAAGATGTACTTGGATATCTATTGGGCACATGCTGAAGGAATAATTACTATATTCTGCCTAGGAGACATCCTCTACCATAGTAGTTACTATCCCAGCTTATCCACTCCAGGGCTAGAGTAAGAATAATCTTAACCTAGTGTGAATTACAATCATTCCTAGGAAAAGGTTCTTCGTTAGTATATTTAGAATTTAAATAAAAGTATCAATAAAGCCAAGAACTCTCGGTGCAGAATTTTACTTTTTGTGCAATTAGTTCAATATTTTTCCACTTAAAGAATTTTAATTATTCAGATACAAGAGTATTTACTTTAATTTGTAGGTAAAAAATTCACCAATGGTCTAATATAATATATTTATGACCTTTTAATTTTTTTTATACAGCTGAAGGCTACTAAAACGTCTCGAAGTTGTTCACTATTGCTTCGCACAAACACTCAAAACTATATTCAATATTTACGTTACATCTCCCTCATATTAAAGGAAATCTTATTTCTCATTGTAATGAAAGTAATAAAAGTTTTAAGCATGTATAGTAGAGAACCTAACAATAACTTGTCTTCCTAAGATCTAGTTTTTCCAAGAAACTTGCCATATTTTCTATGACCTTTCGCAGTCTCCTTTCGCACAGGAGACCGTAATCAAACAATTCAATCTTAAATACGAGATTAAAAAAATTAAAACTTTAAAATTTTCAACAGATTCCTCCAAAGAGAATCTTGGTCATTTCTGAATGTTTTTGAACACGTAGAGGAAGCATTCACTGCGTTCAATGACTGCCTTAATTATTACGTAAATATCACTTGCCCATATAGAATGATAAAGGAGCGGTCTCATAAGATGAGTAATACCTGGATTACTCAGGGTATTCTCTACTTGATAGAAAGGCTAAAATTTTATTATTCAATTTATTTCAAATCAAATAACGAAAACATCAAAAAGTGTTCTAGAACATTTTAACAAAATTATCACAAGGAAATAAAAGTCGCTAAAGCTCGGGATTTTTAACAACAATTGGAGAACGCAGGACATTTTTCAAACAGTGCGTACCAAATTTTTTGTGGTTTGATCTTAGCTACAAAACATAGCATAAAACATGATAATTATCATAACTTTTACAGTTACATAATACAAAAGAGTATCTTCAATTAACTACAAATCCACAAAGATGTTGGAATAGCATTAATTTACATGAATGTGTAATATATGTAAATTAATGCTTTTGCTGTGTAAAAAAATAATAGGAATAGTGATGTTTTATTGAAGAGATTTTAGTAAATGGGTTGAGCTTGACAGTTTTTAGATATACTGATTATTAAATTTACCTCAGTTTGTTTTAACATCAGAATTAATTAAAAAAATAGTAATTTTATAAACATATCAAGGTAGTTTTATCTTTGTGAAATTAAATATAATTTCTTATATTAATTTTAAAAGATGTCTGACGTATCGTTTAAAAAGTATGCAACTAAATTATAAAGTAATAAGTATTCTTAGTTATAGAAACATTTAATAAATAATGTAAAGTAAAATGTATTTTTTATATTTATTGCCTGCCACGTTCAGTATATCAAGATCTTTACATATTGTAATTAGTGTATGTGCATATTTCGAAATATATTTATTTACAAATAGTATATTTTAGAAGGAATAGAGTTGAAACTGTATTTTTTTAAACAAATTAATCAAACGCTATATTACCGACGGCCTCAGATTTGTTATATTTTTCATATTCCTATAATTATTTTCAATTCGGTAATTTTTACTCCACTAGTGATAGCTTTTTCAACCAAACCACGGAAGTATAAAATATTTTAAATGTATCTTTCCTAACGTCTTAAATAATTTTTTTAACTCTTCTTCCTCAACCTATTTCGGAATGGTTGATTTCTTGTTGTGTATTTAAAAACACGTATGGAACAAAATGTAGTATGCTCGTTATATTATTGATGAATATAATTTATGGGTTATTATTATTGCTATGTGACATGTTGTTTAGCTACTATCATCTTATCTCAAATGGTTCGTTGTCTCATAATAGTTTAGTCCATAAGGTACATAGTATGGTTGTCAACCTCTCATAAACACGTTACAAGATTTGTATAAAGCTAGGAAGTAACAGTAATTACAGTTTAATTGGAAACTCGGTTTAACATGGAACAATATTAATTCTCAATAATTTAAATGGTCAGCAAAGGATAGGGAACAGGCTAAAACAGGATTATTATGAATAATCCTTTATAATTTCTTTTGTCCATATCTTTCTACGAAGTATCTAAACAATAGAATTTTTTTTATAAATCCTTCAGCATTAGAGCTTTCTATCTTTTCAACAGTTTGATGCTACATTTATTATGATGAGTAACTTTCTTCCGTAATTACTTTTTAAGCGTTGGATTTTTGCCTTTAAGGCATTTTTTTTTTAGTATGTAGTTGTATGCTTGTATTGCAAATATGCCCCGTTGTTTCTTCTCATGTTGACGATTACTCGATATTTTTGTGTCTCTATTTTTTGGCTTTATTCTTTTTTCCAATCGATGTCACAATTATTAATAGACTACTAGTTTTGTATCTCCCATCTAGACTAGGTTTTAAATAACCTTTGCGTACACATTGAAATCGTTTCCTTCACTGGTCTATTGAATGGTAAGGCACTTCTGGAACTAAGGTTTGGTCAAGGTCGTAGATTAATTATAAAGGTAGGAAATAGTCGTGTTTTATTGAAATATGCTTCTCAGGCCAACTTATGTGTGCCTCTATATCTTCTTAAACGAGGCGTTTAGGCAAATTAAAATTTAGCATTAAAAATACAATGAATTTCAGCCAGAAGGTTTTCCCATAGACGTATTGTCCACTAGCATGTACCATTAAAAATTAGCTAACCCATGGCTGTATAAGATTTGGCAACATCAACAAATACAAGAACTTCTTCATTAAATAAAAGGCCGTACATTTACATATTATGAATATTCATCAAAGTTAAAATTATAAATACTTAGCAGCTCGAGCAGTAGATTACATCGGTTTCAAACTATAGAAATATATATATATATATATATATATATATATATATATATATATATGTTGCATTACTGTAATATACTCCCTCTGAATACAATTTAGACCTATCTGTTTCAAATGTTTATATAATATTACATAAACATAATATTCAAAAGTTCGTTAAGTATTATTGGAAATAATTCTTGTGGGACATTTAAAAGTCAACTATATTGCAGACTACTTGAATAAGATATTTTGTACAAACTATGTAGGTTTTGCAAGTGTAACTGTATTTTAAAATTTCATGTCAAATGTGAGTTTCGAGACAAAATTTTATAAATATATTTTATATATTTTTAACTACAGAATATACGACTATATAATAACATTACGGGAATTTTGTTGCATTTCAGTAAGAGGCGTAGCATAAAATAAAACGTACCTGCACAACTAAAGATTAAAGTAAATAAGGAAAATATTTTAAACTTATTTAAAAGTTAAATATGGATGCTATGTACATCCATAGAAACGAATAGATACATTTTGTTCAGTAATTTTTCTACAGCTCTGTTCATGATGAAAATTGTTCAATTTCGAGTACGGCCGGTAACGTCCTTCAGGATACATTGTGGCAGGACCAGGACCAGAACTTACAGATGAGTTACTTATATTATTTTCTTAGAAATCACAGCATCTGCTCCTCGATCTCTCACCGACAAAGCAGTTTATAAATCCTAGTTTTAGTGACAGGACAACGGAACAGTTAGTTACTGTTACACTATTACTAAATAACGACATTAAAATACGTTTTAATTATTTCGTTGATTTGATTTCTAGATTTATTAAGGTTGTCAAAGCTTTGTTAAAAAAATGCAAATGTTGTATTTTAGGCTATTTATAATCTGCTCTGTTCCCAAAGAATACAGGGCAAACTATTTTGTAATATAAGATTAAAGAAAACCGTAACACTTGGTGAAATTGGAACTGTTTTTACATATTTGATGACAAATCATACTTATATAAGAGAAGTATTTTCTTACTTACGTCAAACAGCCTTCTTTCAGACGTATCATCATAGAATAAATATTGAAATTTAAGTCAAATTAGTTTATGCTAACTGAATAATAATATCAGTGGTCGACTATATCGTGTTACATTGTTTCAATTAAAAATTTTAAAAAGGAGTAAAGGGTGGTTTTGAAAAGAGAAATATTCCATAACCTTTAACTTTATGAATTAGTTACTGAATCGTACACCAGAGGTCTCTCGTGTCGTAGAGTTTAATCACTCAATGTCTTACTGGACTCCCCTATGGCTATGGGGATATAGTGGACCGACTTTTTCATCAGCAACCACGATAGATAGATCATAGGTTGTGCAGGTAGTTGTGAAGCGAGACAATCTGTAAGTATATAATTTGGTACAGTTTGGGGAATATATAAATTTTTTGTCATTAATCATCGTAAAGATATAAAAGTACAGGTAGTTGTTGGGTGAGAGATCCTATGGGTAAGCAATTTGGCACAGGATTATAAAGAAAGAACCTAGAAACCTATTATAAATCTTACAACTAACGGTTGCGGTGAAAAATAGCCTGAAAAACATAATATCCTACTCAGAAGTCAAATAAAAAAATAGCCTATATTGGTACAAAATATATAATTGACAAACAACAATAAAAATCTTTTACTAATGAAGAAAAATAACAACTCACGATAAAATAATCCTTATAGTTAAGAAGAAAGGATTTAATAAACAATAAATTTTTAAAACCATATCACAAAATAATAAAACAACACATACTAATTAAGACAGATACAATTAAAATTAAAAAATTAATATGGCATTCATTATTAGTTTTTACTTCCTATCTAATTCCTGTATAATTAAGATACTTATAGGAAAAAGAGCCTAAATAGACCTAAATGGCCGGAAAATTTAAAGTTAATGTTAATGTATAAAGTGTTTATTGATTCTATAGTTTCTAAGTTAACTAAATTAGAATACATTATGCATATGATTTAAGTAATTATGTTGGTTATTAATATTTATTAAAAACTATTTATGAGTAAATATAACAAAAGTCAAGACCTTACAGAGGGTTCAGTCCCGTCAGCAAGCCCGTACTCAGACAGAGGTTTTCGGTGAGTGTTACGGGGCACAAGTCCTCTCGGGGCCCAGGCAGTCCCGCCACACTTGTACCGAGGTGAGTGGCGGTACATTACGGGGCCCGGCCGTATATATTTTCAAGGGCCCGCCAAAACTGTGAACAGCTCTAACTGTCAGTCAGTCTGTAGTCAACAGAGAAAAGTGACTCGGCCTTCTTACTTTAAAATCTTTAAGAGAGGAAGAATTAAAATTACTAAATTCAGTACAGTAATTACGATATAAAATATGTCATAGATTAAATAAGTTTATTGCCACCTATGATTAGTGTTGGTGAATAGTTTTAATCTTACGTTGTGAGAATGTGGTATTGTAAAAAATAATCCAAAATGTTTGTAAATATGAATAAATAAGACTAAGAATTTTTTCATCAGTAGAATTCCAGTTTCTTGAAACCATAAGTCAGAGGGATGTATTATACCCTTCGCATACCCCGTAACAAGAATATATTTATGAACAATGGCTACACTTTTAAAATGTAAGTAAAAAGCGCCCACCCCACCCAAGCTAGAATGCACTATGAAAAAATGGCATTGCTCATAAACTTAATAAGTTTTTTCGTTCTTTAAAAAAACTCACAATGCCATTAAGTATTAGTTTTTTTTATAATATGATCTATCCATTTCATTCGTAAATCAAACAAAACATCAAAGTATTTGTATGACGACACCCTGTCAATTTTGTTACAGGCATATTCATTGTAATAATGATTATTAGAAATATGAATATTTAAATCGTTTAAGTAACTGTATTTTATATAACGGAAATATGCATGAGTTTAGTTTTAGAAACGTTAAGTGATAAGACATTCTGTTCCATCTATTTTTTAATTGTCATAAGGAAAAAAGAGATTTATTTGTAACGTCCTGTCAAGATATACCTTTGATAATTTTAAAATTTGCAAAAAGTAATACATTATCATGAATATGCAGTGTTTAAATGCCAATAATGTATACACAAATAATGTAGGACAGATAGTAGCGTGAACTTCCTTGAATTACACCATACTCCGTAAGGCTACCTCGAAAAATCATATATTTAAGGAGCCATAAAGAAAATAAACTTTTGAGACAGCCTACTGAGGGTTCGATTTCAATGGCGCTTAGTCATAACTCATAGATTGAAAATGAAGCGTATCTATGTAAAAATATAGTTTTATACAGTATTTAACATCTACAGGATGTAATTTCCCTGAGTTATAATGCAATGTAATGCATTCGTATTTTTGTCCTGAAGGGCTTCCTTCATTGCAAGTTAAATTAGTATAAAAATTGGAGAGTATGATTTGAAGTATAAACTTGAAAGTTATATTACAGTTGGTATTTCAAATTACATAGAAATTAACAAAGTGCAACATATCATGTATAGTTTTTTCTGCAAAAACTACATGGTAAGAAAGTAAGAATTGCATTTGAAAACCATTCCATTTCTGTTTTTTGAACGGAACACTTTCGATTACTTTTTTCACATTTATTACAGCATATCACTCTACCTAAAAGTAAAATAAATATTAAAATATAAAAAATTAGGATAAATTTAGTTTAAAATATACAAGTTTTAATACTAATACATTCTAGATACAAATTTGTTTCTCCCACTGAAATTCCCCAAAGATGTAGAAAGTTCTTATCACTTACTGCAAAAATGAGTTTTACGACAAACAAAATGAAGACGGAATTTGAGAATAATTAGTAGTGTCATTTTAATAGTTTGTTATTATGTTAATATACTGAACTGTACTATCAGTTACGGACGTTATATTATTTACGAAACACGCCGACTGAATCTTGCGTACATTTGCCGAAATTTGACCTTTGATGTTAGCTTTTTGGTTTCAAATGATATTCGTAATAAATTAAATAATACATCGTATAATGAATGAGTAGTGTTACCTTTGATGTTATTTGACCTGTTTTACGATTTATATTATTATTGAAAATAACCATTAACTAATACTCTCTGTTGATTTTACGGACAATGTTAACGAGGTATAGTGATTTTGTAACGTTTGTGAGATGTTTGAAATGTTTATAATATTTTACTTGGCCAATGTAACTTCAACTGAATTGTCAATTATAAAAGCTATGCTCACGTTTATAATCCTCTATTCAACTATAAAAAGGCATTTCAAGGACTACAGTTTTACATTAAACAAAATAAAATTCAACTTTAACGCTTTTGCTACCAGGCCGTGCGGCGCAGTGTACTAGCAAGTACAACGCACTGAGCTCTTAACTTCTGGTAGCCAACATGTTTTACTCTGGATCTTTATGTTGTTACAACATATACCATGCATCGAAAACTTTTCATTGCAAGAAAGGCTGATTCCCTCTTAAGGATTATTACTCATGTTCCCATGGGCCGCTGGCCTGTACGAAGGTCTTAACATACAAAATAAAGAGGAGAATAAAAAGTCGAAGGTCGTTTATACTGACAACACGTGCGGTGTACGTCACTTCGTTTTTAGGCGAGGACAGAGAGACATATAGTTATAGTTACAGTTGGACGGATATATATATATATATATATATATATATATATATATATAAATACAGAGAGACATACAAAACATATGGACAGAAGCTACAAATAGAACTAATACGGTTAAAGCAGTTTGCCCAGTGCAAATTGTTCAGTTTCATCGCTGCAAGGAAAAACCATCGGAAAGTAATCTTAGTGTATGAATCATTTTACCATTTTACACACATATACCACACCATGCGTCAGTGATTGAAATCTGAAACGGGAAATTTCTCTAGAAATATTATCATTAAAGCTCCTTGTAGTCGATAGGTATGAACAGTAAAAGGTTCATTGCATTAAATATAAGTATAGAATACTGAAAGAATTTACATATAATTTTTGTAGTTACATATTATGTTCCAGAGTTAGATTAGAGAGAAGATCTAATGTTTTTACTTAGCCTGTGAAGGTAAATCACACATTCATTCATTTAAAATTAGAGCTACTAATTTGTTATAACTCCAAAATGCTACGTTAAATATGTGACCCTCTCGTAATTTTAGAAATATCAATAAAGTTTTATTAATACATCTGATATTCAAGATTAGTTGAGGACAGTATGTTAAAAATACCTCATAACTTTGTCTCAATGGAAGTGGTTTCTTAATAAATATAGAGAATGTATTAGGTGAAAGACTTTACGTCCTGTGCAGGTATGGTCAAAGCCCTCCGCACAATATCGAGATATTTTAGTACCAGATATACTAATTGGCAATAACAAGAACTATCTAATATTTTCCCTAGATATTTTACCTAACCAATAGTTATTTATCATATACACGGTATTGTAAGACAAGTAACAAAACTTGTTTGTCTCTATAGAATGTATGGGTTTGGATCAGATAACAACGATCGGTTTAATGTTAGTTTAGTAATATACACAAAAACGTGAAGGGGAAAATTAAAATGAAGAGAAATAGGTGAAACAAACACAACAGTATATATAAATATGTTTTGTTTTAATTTCCATAGAAACAACACGATACAGGTATTTTAATTTTTTCGATGAATTCAAAAATGTTGTTTACAAAAGGCTTTGAACGCACACCACGCTAGTATGGAGAAGAATGATCAGAAACAAGAGCTTCCCTTATCCAAAAGCTTGATAAGGACCTGGACTCTTTTCTTAGCTCAATTTAAAGTTCAAAGTCGTTTCACACGCAGGATCTGGAAAATTTACACCAGTAGTAAATTGGCGAAGGCCAGGATGAGATAAGGACTTATGGATGAGTTGCTTTAATTAATTACAATTCGAATTGTTTCTCTATTCTTCTTATCAAAAGTAGTTTAAATCCTAGTTTTAGGGATTAAGGATCGCATAAAAAACAGTGAGACAATTTCTATTTAGTAATTAACAGGAGTTAATTACTAAATTACTAATCTTGATCAACAAATAAATAACTTTCGTATATTGTGTAAGCTTAAAAAAGAACATCACATTTATTGTTTTAAATCCTTTCAATACTCTTAGTGTATAGAAAGAATCAGTTTACATTTTAAGTTACATACATTGTCCAAATGATATAATATCCGTTCATACATATCTGATAAAAAGTGTAAAGATTAGTTGGAGAAATATCTACTTAAATACGTCTGAGAGATATCACTCAAGCATTTTATAGAGGTGCAATATGGACATTAATTGGAAATTATTGAATGCTAGTTGACTTTGGAATGAAAAGTTTAACTTAATAACATTTAATTGTTTACATTCAATAAAATAATATCTAAATTATACATGTTTGAAGAGAAACATTGTCTGTAATTGTTGATATAAACAATTAGTTAATGAAATTATTAACAGTGTTACGAATTTAACCTTTACAGACTTTCCGAATGAAATTCTATTTCACCCTTTTGTTTCTATCGTAATGCAAACAATGTTATTTCATAGTTTTGTTACATATCTTGTAGTTTTATGTGCTGTTTATATAAAACATTGGACAGAAAATATTGTTTTTTTTTACATACTCAGGTCTTATTCCCTATATAATAAATGGGAATTGACTAATAATTACTTTAATTAATATCCAAAAAAAACGTTTTTATACTGTTATATCTTGCATATTAAACTATAGGAATAAAATAAACAATATGCCATTAGTTCTAAAGCGTAGAATATACACCTCTATATGAATGGCACGGTACGTTTTACTATACGTGACACTGGTATATAACTAATTACTGTAATGTATAATGAGGAATTTACTTTGTGTTCCCCATTTGACTCCCATTGTCTATGTTTAGCTGTTGCCGATAAAACATTTTCGTATCCAAAGGTTGATTTTAAATGTGTTGTTACAATATAATAATTTCATGTTTAGAACCCTTTTGATAACTTTCTCATTCTAACCTCGATCCGAACTAGTGAAGATAATGTTCTATCTCTTTGTTAGAGGAAATTTCACTATAAACTTCAATAAAATCAACATCTTGTGTATACAATTAAAACTAGATCTTACCTCCTGTGCTACGTCCGAACAATTATTTCTTTGAGTTAATGTTATACAAACGTCGACATTTACATAAATGCCGATTTTTTAATTAAAACTGGATAAAGTATTTCAAGTTAGTCTATTATAAAACCTCAAGTTTAACCAGTGATACTGTGATAACGAAGCCATAGATTACAGTGAAATTTACCACTCCGTGACCATTTTGACTGTGAAACGCTTTTACACGAGGCAATCTGTGTTATGGGTGTTACAGGTAATTTGACAGGAATTCTTTTAACAATAGAACCCACTTATAAGATTTAAGATGAAGTAATAATAATAACTAAGGAGTAGATATCGTATACATTCTCGAAGTAGATCGTAGTTTTCGTAGTGGATCGAAAGTATTAGAACTTAAGCCGGTGAAGCGAATGCCAGAAAGCCAAGAAAAAATGACACGATATTTAATGTATTAAAAAAGTTTACTATCGACACGTAAATATTATGTGAGTATTATGAATCATCGAGTAGGTAGATTTCTGCAAAACTTAACTAATGCCCATGGGCTAATTGGCCTTTACATTCGCCTCCATGTTTCTTAAAGACTCCATATTTAGCAACATCTCAACTGTGGGATACCCTACACACTGTAAGATCGAACATCTTTATTTTTGGAATTGGTTTCCCTTTGCAAGCATTCTGAACCTTTGCGAGTATCTTACCCTCTGACAGCTTCCCTGAACTAGACTTCCCTACTTCTGGGACAAATTGATCTCTAGAGCTGTAGTAAAAAAATTTGCACAAATTTAGAATATTAAATTTGATATCTAAGATGTCCCAGCCTTTAGTACCACCACATTATTTATAAAGGATTCTGAGATTTTGAAAGGATCAGCTGGTGGGTAAAATCATGATGTCAAAACTCATACGAGTAGACTCTGAAAGCTCTCAATCTGTGAGAGCCACGATCCCTAAATCTGAAGTTTCAACTAACGATTAATTATACCATATTATCTGAAGTTCTGAACTCTATTCGTTCATAGAGTTCTGTACTCAGTCATTATCAGTCAGCCGAGCTCGAAGGTCACACAGATAAGCGCTCCGAGCGGATAGCGTAGTGTGCGTGTTTTGCCTGCCTGCCCGTTCCGACCTGTACTGTCGCGACCCTACTCGTTCTATAATATTGATATATACTATTCTATTAATATTGGGGTTTTCTTTTTCAATTTTCCCTTATGAAAATGGTGTGCTCTAAGTGCAAAGAAGAACTATCCAATCCGTCTGAGTTGGTTAGGTGTGCTGATTGTAGTGCTGAGTACCACGCTGGATGCAGCTGAATTCGAACTGTCGGTAATCTTAAAGCTTGAATTTCTAGCGGTGCGTCGTGGCAGTGTGAGGAGTGTAAAAAGGACTCATCTTCTGTGGGAAGTAAGTCTGACTCAGAGGAAGCGTCCGTGATGAACATACTAAAGACCATTCAGAAACAGATAGCAGAAGACAACAAGCTGTTCAAGTCGAGCTTTAATAGGAAGTGAGCACACCCAATGGCTGAAGTAACTCCTTTTTCCAGCGTTTGGATTTGATTTTAAATTTTTTATCTTCAAACAAATATTCATTTATTTTAATTGGCGACTTTAATATAAATGTACTAGACCAAACCAACCCCCGAACCCAGCGGCTGCGGGACATTCTAAATTCTTTTGGACTTAATTGGTCAGTGAGCTCGCCGACTAGGGTAACCGCTTTGACAAGAACTGCCATCGACAACGTAATTACTAATATCTCGAATGTCTCTGTTTCTGTTTTGAATGCGGCCATCTCAGACCATTTCGCGCAGGAGGTTCTTATTGACGATTGTCCGCAGGATGGACATGGGGCATCGGAGCTCCAATACAAACGCGGTGTGCGACCAAAAAATATTCATGAACTGAAAATGCATCTAGCGCTGGAATCCTGGGATTTCCTAGACGATTATAATTGCCTAGATGACATGTTTAATGGATTCAACAATAGGTTCATCTTTTATCTGAATTTGGCATGTCCTTTAAAAACCAGTAGAGTAAAAAGAATTGCCAAACAGAATACGTGGATTACTCGCGGTATTTTAACTTCCAGGAAAAAAATTGAATTTTATCATTCAATTTTTATAACAACAAAAAATGAGGAATTTAAAA